>NC_137462.1:273054737-273275314 GCF_964235325.1 Thermobia domestica
AAATATCATTTTCTCGCTATAGGTGTCGAATCGGGTGGTTCATGGGGTCCCGAAGGCCTTAACTTTATAAAAGAAGTTGGTCACCGCATTTATTTATCGTCAGGAGACGCTAGAGCAACCTCTTTTCTACTGCAACGCATCAGTATCGCAGTACAAAGAGGGAATGTTGCATCAGTTTTGGGAACGCTACCCTCTGGTAAGGAACTGGAGGAGATCTTTTGTCTGTAATCTCGGCGAAGGTTTGAGGATGCTGTTGCGAGGCTTATCACAATAACGTGTATTAGTGGATAATTTTATTTTGATATTCTGTAAAATGTAAATTGTGCACTGTTCAAGGAATGTAATCTTTTGTATTTTTGCCAGCGGACTTAATGCAAAGTGGGTTCTGTGCGTAAAATTGTTCATGTCTGGTTCCTTATTTTTTGCTGTTTTGCTTACTGTTTTGCTGTTTTTCTATCGCTAGGAAAACGATATTAAAATTTGCATGTGTTACTACTAAAAGACGCACAGAGGAATATTTGTACCAAAAACCTGGCCAAAATTATTTACTATTTCTTTAAAAGTTCCTGAAAAAGTATGTATATTAACGTGTGATGAAGATTTTTTTCCGTGTTGAAAGGTGTATTACCGATGTACTTACAATTTATTTCAGTACTATTGTTTTATGGTAGTATTTATAATACCTTGTTAAAACGTTTGTCTTCAAATTGTCAAATACAAATCGCCGTAGATTGTATTACCTATATTCTCAGAAACTCTCATAGAACAAAATTATTTTTATAAGGAAAGGAAGGCTACGTCAATCATTTCTCTGTTAAACAAGTATAGTTACGTTAAGAACGTGTACAAGTATTTGACGAGTTATGAAGATTTTTGGTGGGTCCGGACCCCTCATGAGTGCGCTCCTGCACTGAGCAAGTAAAACATGAATTGTAAATTTTTTATTATATTTATATGTTACCATCTAGTGTGGATATTTGTACTAGAAACATGTCACATAACATTTTATTCATTTAAATCTCAGAATATCCATCCTTCACATTTCTCTATTAATTTATGTAGAATCCATATTTTAATAACTGTTTTCCTATTCCTTCGGATGAATTCATAATTCTTAAAACTTTTCGTTCTTAAAATTGCAAATGGCGACCTTGCTGTTTGTACTTCTAGTAATGCAGTGTTACCAGTATACAACTTTCGGAGTTTTAAATTTACCTTGTGTGAAAATCGGTTGATAACAACAGAAGGCCTTATGCAGAGTCGTTCTGAAGGCGTGATTACTGCCATACTAAAGAGTTCGACTAAGATGTGTTTCCTGCTGTAGTCAGGCCTTTAGTATGACACTAATTAAATGTCAAAATGACTCTGCATAAGGTGGAGAGTGTTTTAAATTAAATTAACCTTCTTGAATTGGTTACCTTCTTCTAACCTATTTTATAGGTTAATAGCAACCAAACACTGGATTGCTTCTACACATTTTCTAGTAACCTTTCTTGATTGATTACCGGCGACCTCGTAAAATTAATCTTTTTTTTTTGTCTCAGAAGGGTTGTTGCAAATTATTAACTGGTTCTAGCAGCCAATTTGTCCATTAACCCCCACTAGGTTACCGCTTATTTTTCGCAGTGTAAGACAAGATATGGATTCTACAATTGGGATGTTTAACTAGCATCATGAAACATTTCTCCTTTTATCTTATCGTTTTTGCTATGAAATCAATCAACAAGTGTACAAATGGATACTAACTATACTTATGCACAGTGTAGTTTGAAGATCTAAAATATCCAGAAGGTATCCCCTAAACTGCTCCTGGGTTACATGTTAATAATAACAGAAAAGCCTCCCAACTTTGAGACAGTCTAAGTTGTCTTGCTGCAAAACTCTTTTTTTAGAAAAAGAAAAAAGGGAAAGAAAAAAGGAAAAGAAAAAAGGAAAAGAAAACGAAGTATGCTCGCAGTCAAACACGGAGATAAGACAGAAATTACAATAATTGGATGCATAACGACTCAAGAAGGACTCAAAAAGGGGGGCCTAACCTTCGTGTTTCATATCCAGCATTTTCTATCTCACTTTCTTCCTTTCTCATGTTCTCAAACCACCATCACCACTTCATGCAAAAAGGAGCAAAGGAGAAAAAAAATACTATTCCAGAGACGTTCATTTTCTCCATGGATCGTTACTTACATACACTCTCTTATCTGTTGAGAAAGATTGTTTCCCATTCTCCGGAGAGCAACGGAAAACGAGCGATATTTAGCAAAATGTTCACACGAGGATTGGACGCTGATGAGAACCTAGGGATGCAAATTTTCGTCGTCAGCGGGTTTTAACACCCATCGTCTCTTTGTGTATTTCGATGCGAGCTTGTATGTATGTGTGTGTTTCTAGATATATATATATACATAACTATGCTAGCTAACTAATGTATCCTGGAATTCCTCCACCCTCGAAGCAAACGAAAAGCTTGAGAAAGTAAGCACAACGGGAGAGATGGGTTTTGGACGAAGAAATACAAGCAACAGTGTTGTTCTAATATCGTTCGTTGCTGTAATAATTTTTGCTGGTGGTGGTATTATATACATCCACGCATGTCAACAATCCATCGTCTGCATGTTGCGGCGGAAGCGATTGACGCTAGAAAAGAGGAAGCAGTAAAACGGAACTTGGAAAACTTTTAAACTACTAAAAAAAAAAAAAAAAAAAAAAAAATAGAACGAAAAAACAAAATAAAAGGTCATGAGAAAAACCACCAAACTTAGTTTTTAACACTTCCAAATTATGCTAGGCTTATGACTATATTCGTCTGTCTATCTATCTGTCCTTCTGTTAACAGGTATCAGAGCAAAAGTAGCGCGAAATTATTTTCAAATAAGACTTCAATATTTTAAGAATATTGTAATATTCGATAGAGTAACGGTACACAGTTTCCCTTCATCTTTTTATTTTAAAAGATGTTTATACAGTTTGTATACAAATTACAAATAAGTAATTTTTCTATTTATCTCTAAATGCTGTTTCCTCTATGTTAAGTACAATTGGACCTCGTGCAAGTTGCAGCTCGAAGGTTTGAGGATTGCTGGTTAAGAATGACTCTATCCGTTGCAACTGGGTCTAAAGGAAACTCTTGCCCGTTGCAGCACAGAGATAGGGTTAAGATCTCCTGCCCGTTTCAGCTCGGAGGTTTGAGGTTTACTAATTAAGAATGAGCCTGCCCGTTGCAGCTGGGTCTAAACGAACCTCTTGCCCATTGCAGCACAGAGTTAGGGTTAAGATTTCCTTTCCGTTTCAGTTCAGAGGTAGGTGAGGAAACCTCTTGCAACAAAACAATGTGCTTCGGCACAAGCACCAGCAAGCAGCCTACGGATGCCGTCACTACCGATGGAACACGAAGAGAACTCCTTCAACCCCTCTATAGGCTCCGCCTCCAAAGACTGGCTCTGTAAACGGATAACTTGAGGCAGAAGTCGTCAGTTGTTAACTGGTTATCTGTATCTCCTACTTATATCTCCAAGCAGCAATGGGCGAGAGAGAGACTCTTCTAACCCTACCTCTTAGCTGTAATACGCAAGAAGTATTCTCACCTATCTCGAGCTGCAACGAGCAAGAAGTATCTTCACCTATCTCCGAGCTGCGACGGGCAGGAGATCCCGTTGCAGCTTAGAGTTAGGGTTAATATCTGCCCGTTGCAGCTCGGAGATAGATGAGGCTACCTCTTATGCCCATTGCAGTTCAGAGGTAGAGTTAAGATCTCTTGGTTTGATTGGTAGGCCATGCGAACTTGGAATGGAACATAGTGGTTCTGCTTTGATCCCGTATGTGGATGAACGGTTTCGCAAAGAATGGACCAATTATTGTGATTCGTTGACTTGCACAGAAAGAACCAAAGATCGTGATTGGTTGGTATTACAAAAAAAAATCAAAGCTTGTGACTGTTTGGTATTGCAAACCAAGTTTTTAACGAAGTGACTAATTCTTTACATACCGCTAACATACATGCAATAAATATATATTAGTTCTGCAAGAAACAAAACAAGTGTTTGTTGCATTACATGAGAACTTATGTTTCGTGTACTACAATGATAGATAAGAACAGAGCAAATGACTTACATTCAAAGGAATAATTCCGTACAAAAAAAGATGAACAATTCTGATAAATGTATCCAATACAAGCTTCTGATGAAAGGTAAAAATAGGTCATTGCGATCTGTATAATTACTACTGGCATTAATTATATAATCAATACCAGAACACGTTGATAAACGTGAATTCATTGCCCATTGTGCTTCATTCATTTATACAATTCAAAATAACGTCAATTACATTTCAGCATTTACAGATTATATGGGTTTTGGAACAAATAAGAAAAGCTGCATCAAACCCATCGAGAGATTTTTAACCCAAGAAGTCTGGTAATCCTAGATAATAGGTTCCTAAGTATAACTTTTAAATACAATATTAGAAATAAGTATAAACTATCATAGTTCTTAAAACCAGTTCCAAGGACGCAACTTCAATTGAATCGGTGTGTAGAAAAAGCAGATTATTCCCCAACACGTTACTTTTGAAAAACGAAAAGTAAAGCTGCTTACCAGAAATACCATTGCTTACGTAAAAATATCTGTATGGGAGATTTCTAGCGTATGTTAAGACCTTTCATTTTCCAAAATTCCAAAAACGTAATGGATTTGGATATTTAGTTATAGAGAAATTGTTATCGTGAAATGTTATTCTTTATTTTTGGAATGTTCTTCTTTTTCTACTCACCGATTCAATTGGAGAATTAGGATTTTAGACTTGTGGGTTCTCGACATCTATGGCCATGTTAGCCCGTCACTAGGATTAGGATTACGAATTAGATTTCTGGGCTTTCGGCATCTATGGCCATGTTAACCCGTCACTAGGATTAGGAATGAGATTTCTGGGCTTTCGGCATCTATGGACATGTTAGCCCGTCACTAGAATTAGAATTAGAAATGAGATTTCTGGGTTTTCGTCATCTATGGCCATGTTATCTCGTCACTAGGATTAGGATTAGGAATTAGATTTCTGGATGAAGTTTTGTCCGTTACTTAGAGGTGTCTGTTATAGAGAGGTTACAGAAGTTTAATTTCTCATAACGGTAATTGTATGCTGTAATATATAGTAAATACATTTTGTATTACCGTAAATACGCAAAATTCAATATAAAAATACTCTTATTTAGCACACATTTGAATTACTGGGAGGGATGAAGGAGAAATTCATTTCTGTTAAATCATATTATTGCTGGGCAATGTTTAACGAAAAAGGCATGCTTTTTCCTCTACAACGGTAATAAAACTCATTAGCAAGTGTCCTCTAAAAATTCTCAGTACGATTGCAGAAGAAACATGTGTGTGTGTGTTTGTGTACTGGCGCGGCATCTTCGTTGACAGAATGGATGAAAAGGCAAACTATTGGGGATGCATATGTTTATTGACCCAGGCCCAATCACAAAGAATATCCTCTTAGAGAAAATGAAAAAGGAAGCCGGGAAAACTCCAACCCACACTTTTTCCAGTATCATGAGTAAAAGAAAAATGTTTCTTTTCCGAAAAAGTAAGAGAGGAAACATTGCTCGTTGAAAATGTTATTGTAAAACAATGTTTGTTTTGTTATCTATGAAACTGTCGGTAAAGATGCAATGTCCAGACGAAAAGGATTAAATTTGTTAGGGAAGGAAATATCTTTCGCATAGAATTCCTGGCCTTATGACTAACCCTGCATGAGTGTTATTGCTTATTCAAAATTTTCTAGGATTTCCGCCAGAAAGCAGTTTACTGTGGGGAGGAAAATGCAAGTTCAGCTGTTCTGTTTGATGGTTCACTCATGAGAGATACACTTATGGAGAAAAGACTGTAATATATCGCAGAACCGAGAACGATTCCTGTCCGTTATGAAGAGGTTATTGAAACGTTTGGGGAAAAAAGGACTATCCGCGTCCGTATCTGAGAGTGTCCGTAAAAGGGAGGGTTTTGTTCCGTAAGAGAACATATATTTTTGCCGGGACAAAAAAAAATCTGTCCGTATTATAGAGGTGTCCGTTAAGGGATGTTTCACTGTATATGTTTGAAAGTTCCAGTATTTTTTTTTTTTTGTTTGTTTGTTTGATATGTGTAAATCAATAAAGATGCTTTAAAAAACCGTCTGGAAATCATTAGATAATAAATATAATCTTAATATGAGGCCTTTAGAATAAGAACGGTGCATACGCCAACACATTAACGCTTTTGCTTTTTGTGAGCATATTCCACTACCCTTCCCCTTTAATCGCTAAGAGGGTCATTGGCTAATACATCGTACGAATAGATACGAGTGAAATTTCAATTCGAATGCAAGCAGTACTCAACTTTATGTAACTCATGTCCAAAATTATTGTCGCATATCTATAACTGTCTTCTTGTAAGAATATAATTTGATGATTTTGCAGGGTACTTTCAATACTGATACTATGTGTATAATCGGGAAATGTATATTTGTGGTTAATTTCATAGGAAAAGAATTATAAATACGAAAATTAGAATGACTAAAAAAAATGTTGCTAAATGGACAAGAACGTTTTATTTTAGTTTTATTGTCCTTATTTACTGCTCTTTTTACATGAAATTTGCCACCTACATGTCTTTGCCGATTATACACATACTAACATTATAAGAAGTACCGAGCGAATTCGTTATCAAATTATATTGCTAGAACACAGTGGCGTAGCAGCTGCCCCCGCAACCCCCGCAGTGCGGGTGGGCCCCGATGTATAGGGGCCCCGAAGTCTTGCGATGAATAAAGTTTTAAAGAAGTAGAACTTCCACCTTACTTGTGTCGGCTTTACAAGTGGGGCCCCTTCTCTATACTTTGCGGGGGGGGGCCGCAAAAGTGTGCTACGCCACTGCTAGAACAACATATTTATAGACATACGGCAATAATTTTGAACATGAGAGTACCATTCAAGTCTTTGTATCCAAAATTTACAATTGGAACGAGTGTTATTTTGCTACTAGAGGCTTCATATAAGCTGTTGTAAGTGTAAAGTTCAGTGCGTAGCTCTTGAGAACAGTTCCAATGATATTACTTTTGACATGAAAATATTATGCGCATGATGTACACCAAACATTTTCTTTTAATATGTTACCTTGAATACTAGAAATAGATAAATATCGATTTTGCATTTTTTGATGAAGGACTATTCTTGATATAGTGATCTCTAGAACCCGGATTTCCATGCACAAACCAATCCCGAGATATGCATGCAAATATGCACGAAAAACATCAAAAATATGCACTAAAATATGCATTTAAAAATTAAACACGCGCTGAAATATACACTTAGAAAATAAAATCTCAATTTCGTACAAAAATGTTTTATTTTAATGACCGATTGCAATGAACTATCAACACCTTTCTTACATTTTCTTCTGTAAACCCTCTGTGTTTACCAGTAAGAAACGTTTTGTAGATTGAAAAATTGTCTTCTACATCAGCAGAAGTCACTGGTGCATTCGCGTGTTAGATCCTCTTCCAATTCCTTGTTTTCAAGATTCCTTCCATTTGCAATGTGACAGATTGTTTTCTACCCAGGAATTTTGTCTAATATTTGGCGAAGTTTATTGACGCTATTTTCGCTACACCGTGAGTTTCAGTGGACAAAGTCAGCGATAATTCTATTCTGAAGAGAATGATTGGTGGATTATAGTCCTAGGGTAATTAGGGATGTCTCAGGGAATTTTAAAAAAATATCCTTCTGTATAAGGGAATGTGGGACATTGTCGGTATATATATATTTTTGGCGGGCCTTACTTTTGCACCTAGAAGACTGAAATTGTGTATAAACATTCAGCCCACCTAGTAGTATTTATCAGATTTTTTTCAGATCTCTGCGTTAAAACAGGGGGGTCCAGAGGGGCAAAAAGTTGAAAAAAGGGATATTTTGACCTAAAAATCCCTTTCTTCGCAATTTTCCCGCATTAGATATATGATGGAGACACGTGAGTCGTACCGTCTGAAAGGCAGTTCTATTCTGACGAGAATGATGGGCGAAAAAATGACCCTAGGGTAAATAGAGATGTCTCAGGGAATTTTTATCAAAATATACTTCTGTATAGGGAAATATGGGACATTTTTCGGTATATTTTTTGCGGTCATATTCTTGCTCCTAGAAGATTAAATTGTGCACAGACAGTCCACCGAGTAGTATTTACCAGATTTTTTCAGATTTCTGCGTTAAAACAGGGGGGTCCAGAGGGGCAAAAAGTTGAAAAAGGGATATTTTGACCAAAAAATCCTTTTCTTCGGGATTTTCCCGCCTTAGAAACATAATGGAGATATGTGAATGTTACCACCTGAAAGGCAGTTCTATTCTGAAGAGAATAATTGGTGGATTATAGTCCTACGGTAAATAGAGATGTCTCAGGGAATTTTTTACCTGAGATTATGGTCTTTTGAGGTAATTTGGGGCATTGTGGGGATTCTTGATAAAATTTCTCCTGCCCTTACTATTCAAGATAGAAACTTGAAATTTGGCACACACATTCAGACTACAAAGTACTATTTATCATATTTTTAAAGATCTCTACGTTCACACAGGGCCGTTCCAGAGGGGCCCAAAGTGTGAAAAAATTTTCCCCCAAAATTTTCCCTTTGACATCACTTTTCCCTCTCCTGGTATATGCTATGGGCATGCAAGTAGTACCATTTGAAAGCCTGCTCCATTCTGAAGAGAATAATGTATGAACCATGATCATAGGATAAATAGTGACGATGCAGCAGCTACTTGACTGAAAGTCTAAAAAATACCCCAAAAACCCAAAATCCCGAAAGGGCTATACAATGTTTTATTCTACATTTGCGTTTACAAAGTGATTCAATTCATTTTAAATATAACTTACGTACTTGGGAAATACTCTGAAATATGCTAGTATGCAGCAATAAAATTCGGAAATATGCTTTATTCTACGAAGTTTACGAAATATGCTTGCACATTGAAATTCGCCCAAAATTTGCATTTATATGCGCTATCATATGCGTCTCCGTCGGAAAGAGGAAGATTCTTTCCATACGTTTCTGCATGTTACTATAAACGTGCATTTTGCTTATAAATCCCGGCTGTAGTGATTTCCAGATGAGATTTTACTAACCTCTCTTCCCCTTAACGTTACTATAAATAAATAAAATAATCCTTAAACAATTATTTCCCTGTTCTTCCGATAGTTCGTACCACAATAACCCTTTGTTTTAAAATAAGTTTATTTGAACATTTATTTCTTTTCAATAATGAATTACATTCGAAAGTTGTTTAAACATAGCCACGATAACACCCTGCATGATATAATTATATTGTAATGTACCAGGTGCTAGTATTTGTAAACATTCACACGTGGTCCTCTTTGTAAACATCAACCACATGTGTTTACGTTACAGTACTACATTTGACGTTGAATTACTACAAGAAGCAGACGACGGACCTCCAGCTCCACCTACAAGTCACATGATAGAGGGGCAGCAGCCCCACCGGCGCCCGGAGCGCCTGTATAAGGAGGAAGATTCTATGGACAAGCACCAGTCTGCGATTGGCACTCCTCCTCTAGCTTGCCTGGAGCTCTAGGAGAAATCCAACCTCAAAGCCTTTGGTGTGATGCGGAACTCTTGGTTTCCTTTGCAGCTCGCTTAGCTTGCTCGGAGCTATATCAGGTTCCCAACCTCAGTTGCTTAGCTTCCTTCGGGACTCTGTGACTTAATAGTCTTCATCCCGGCGAAATTAAAATACCGCTAATTTTACATTTATTATGTGATATCTTCAAATAGATAAAATATAATCGAAATGTGGAACAAGAGCGCCCTAGACAATATCATTTTACATGAGAAACCGTTATCACGACTCACTTATCTGCTTTCGATTTTGAGCCATTTTGAAAATCGGCATTTATTTTCGCGTTTCTAAACAGCTGAAAACATAAAATCACTAAGTGACTTGTGATAACGGTACCTTACGCAAAATAATATTGTCTAGGGCGCTCTTGTTTCACATTTCAATTATCTTTTATCTATTTGAAGATATCACATAAATACTGTAAAATTAGCGGTATTTTAATTTCGCCGGGATGAAGACTCTTAACCACCTCATTGCTTGCTGCGGAGCATTGGGGTTTAATACACCACTCTACCTAGCTTCCCCGAAGTTCTGTAAAGATTTTGCCTCAAGGCTGCAATGTCTTGGCTACCTTTTTCTACCTCCGATTAGAGAAAAAATGTATTATTTCTGTAAATAATGTTGTTATATTAGAGGATTTTTTAATAACAAACCGGTTCGGGAGTCTATCTCGTACTCAGATTAACTCAACCTAGCTCTACTATCCCTTTAAAGGGAAGAACTCTTAAAATATAATTTTACATAAAATATACTATTAATTACCGGTATAATAACAATCAGTGGCGTATTTACAATTTTGTTTCGGGGGAAACTTTGCTAACTTTAGCTTGGAAATGTGAAAATTCTGCAAGATATTTCATTTACTTTAATATAATAAATAAAATTTCGAAGGGCTTAAGCCCGGAAGCCCCCTAAATACGCCACTGATAACAATGAACAGAACATGTAATTTATTTGTTAATTTAACGAAAACATTGTTATTAACCACAAAGTAAAAAAAAAAAAAACTATGTTAGTTATCTTTGTTATCCATTCTTCATGAACTTCCCGTACGTATACACATATAATACATATATGTAAACACACATTCAACATGCTTGAAGGGGCAAAAACGCAATTATACAGTGGACCATAAAACTATCTTTTAGCCAGCATCCACTCGTACAACACAAATCTTTCGGAAAAGTCAGGAGCACTGAGGGATGGGTTTTATTATCACAGATAGAAAACAAAGCTCATTAAAATGTTATTAGCAGTAATTACGAGATATGTGTACGTGGATACCGTCCATGAAAAAGAAAAAAACATGGACACAAAAGTAAAATGAATCACAAGGTTCATTCGTTTTCTTCTTTAGGTTCACGTTGATAATGCCCATGAACGCATATGACTCCCTTGGGATATATATTAGAGATGCAACCGGGTGTTATTTTTGTTTTTTGTTTCTTTTTAAAAAAAGAAACAAAAAACATGAAAATACCAGAAACATAATATTTATAACACTGAACAAGAAAAAAATGGAAAATAGATAATAAATGTATCATGACTACGGTATTACGTCATCGTAATAAACCATGTATAAGCTGGAGTCTCCAATAACCTATATTCAAAAAAAATAAACACCTCTGAGAAAAGAGAAATGTACACCCTTTCCACATTTTTTGGGTCTTTGCTGCTTGTTTTTCTTTCTTTTTAAAAAAAATGTGTAAAGAGATGCTGGATGTTTTTTTTCTAAAAAGTACACAGAAAATCAATAACTGCAAAGAAAAAGTAAAAAAAGTAAAAATGGTTGTTATATCTTTCCCTCCTTTTCTGTCTCAAATGTGTTTAGTTGTTTACGAGACGGAAGACCTCTTTTTTTTTTTTAACCGCATTATCGTATATTAGGCTTTGCGGTGGGAATTGAATAAAAATGTCACAAAAAGAGAGTGACCCTGCTCTTATAAAGAAATGTAACGGTAGACATTTGGGTTTGTCATTAAAGACAAAAGCAATAATGGCTAACCCAAAAATTTTTAAGCCGATATATTTGAATATTTTGATAAGCAGATATGTTTGAATAATTTCAAAATATTAATTGTAGCATATGTACGGAGTGATGTTGTATTAATATGAAGCATATGCTCTTAGGTGGAGAAGATTAGTGTTTCTCTATTGTGTAAAAACATTCCTTATTCACTGACTTCAGCATATCATTACTATAAGGATATTGACTCATAGTATTTAAACACAGCTCATCATCTATAACATTGTTCAGCGTAAGCTCTAAACTCCGATAAAAAAAAATATTTGTATCCTTCCGCTTGTCACAAATACGATTGGCTAGTGATGTGTCACTTCCACTCCCCACGGGGAGGAACAAATTATACAAGTGCATTTTGACTATACTGTCTCGTGTAGTCCAGATACTTACAGCAGCAGCAGAAAAGAAAGAAAAGAAACTCGAAAGATAAAAAAATAAAATAAAAGTATTTGAATTTCGCTCGTAAACAATTGTTGCTTAGTGAGTAAAGGTTTGCCTTGTTGGTGTTTCACCACAACATTCGCGGAACTGGGATTCATACCAGTCATCTTTCAGACTTTAAAAGCAGAACACCCGTCCACAGTTGAGTTGGCGCCAGAATTACTGCGCATGCTTAGTGTTTATTTCTATTGTTTCATTAGCCACATTCGATTGCAGTATTATTAGATAATCCGTATTATATTTTTGTCATTTATAATAATATAGCAGTTTTATATGAAGCTTCATAGTAAAAGTAATAATGCAATCACATGAACTATTTCGCGGAGGAGTACAAGCGTCGGTAGGACAACAGCAAATAAGCGAGATTTAGTTTCACGTGGCTTTGTTTATCGCAGTTTAGAGCTTACGCCGAACATGGCACGTCACTTGCTGCAATTGAGAAGCCTCCATACTCCACGGTCTTCCGCTAACCTCTTCGTCTTCACGTACATTTTTTCTGTTTTGATTTCGTCTATTAATTGTAGTCTCCTTCGCCCCCTCCCTCTCTTTCTTGCCACCATACTCTCTAGCATGTCCCTCCATGATACAGTTCCTTCTTAGTCAATGTCCCAACCAGTTTCCCTTCGTATTTTTAATAATATCTAAAATTGTTGTTTTCTCCCTAATCATTCCTAAGGCCTTCTCATTCGTTTTCCGCTCGAACCAGCAGGAGCCCCTAATTAATATCCAGCCGACACCCATTCTATAAAATGGTGACCGACAAACGCTAAATTACATAAGCAACCATAATTATGTTGTGCATACGTAAATGTCATCATATCCAATAAGAGTGTGAAACATATGCTATTCAGTTGCAGTTCGGCACCAAACTCTACGGCAATCTGACAACGAAGACGTGCAGAGCTAAACATTGAATGAATATCATCAATCTAGAGATTTGATCTAATATTACTTTCAGTTTTGATTTGGATTTTGGTGTCTCCTTCAGCACAGAGACTATCAAAGACGTAGATTTACAAATTGAAGTGAAATCCGAACCACATAAGCCCCACTGGTAAACGAACTCGGGTATTCCACATCAGAAAGGCGTGAATGCTTACAATATATCAACGAAAGAGCTCCCTACTTTTTAAGTTTTGCGCAAATAGTGCTTGAAGCCACGATTTTTCGACTGTATGAAGCAAATGCGTTACATCTATATTGTAATGGATCACGTGCTTCTGTATAGAAACAATGCCATATGCGCCAAGTGAACTTTTTGGTGGACAAACACCGTGTGCGTGGGTTTTCTCGGGGTTCTTCCGTTTCCTCCCACTTTCTTCATTCCACCATTTCATTCATTACTCATCATCACCGTCTCCTTTAGCCTAACCGGCATAACCGTGGGACGTAAAACTCAAAGATTTAATTTCATTTCAATGCCATATACTCCTGTTTATAAATATCACCACATGGATTTACGACGAAGCACTACACCTCTTGGGATTACTATGAGTAACAGACGACAGACCTCCACCTCCTCCTACAAATCACATGACGACAGTACAGCTTCAGTGCCACCGCCGCTCTGGACGCCTATACAGCGTGTTTCAAAATAACATCGACAACGTTTGGGAGGTGATTCCTGACACTAAGTTAAGACGAAAAGTATAGACCAACCTGGGTGCACAAATGCTTCCTTTCGGAGTTATGGGCTGCCGAAAACATGGAAAAAATGAACTTTAAAGGTCCATAGCTCTAATACTATAGGACCTACCGTAGTCGGGTCAAGACTTTATGTAGAAACTAGTATGTGCCCTATCCAAATATCCATGTTTCAGAATCCTGCGGTACTTCCGCAACAATTTTATAGAAGTAGTTGGTGAGTATTCAAATTATATGCCAGTAGCTATATTGTCTCTATAAAAACTGTTGCTTGAGTATCTTAGGATTCTGAAACATGTATTTTTGGACAGTGCACATATTAATTCTGGTGTGAATCTTGACCCGACTGTGGTAGATCCCTTAGTTTTGGAGCTATGAACCTTTAAAGTTCATTTTTTTTATGTTTTCGGGAGCCTATAACTTCGAAAGGAAGCATTTGTGGACCCAAGTTGGTCTATACTTTTCGTCTTATCTTGGTGTCAGGAATCACCTTGCAAACGTTGTCGGTGTTGTTTTGAAACACCCTGTATATTGGACAGCAACCAGAAGACCCGTGCCAGTTCTTTTGTGTCCTTCCTACTGCTTGCCTTGAAGAATCAAGAGTAACCTACCCGCAAGGCCTCTAGTCTGCTTCGGGACTCTTGCCCATTGCTATCCTCCTAGCTTAGCCTACTTCGGAACTCTGTTGAGAATCCTACCACAGTTGCTTAGCCTGTTCCGGGGCTCTGTGGCTTGTAACCTCCTCACTGCTTGCTTCGGAACTTTGGTGTTTCCTTCGCCACTCTGCCTAGCCTGCTTCGGGGCTCTGTGGCTTGTAACCTCCTCATTGCTTGCTTCGGAGCTTTGGGGTTTCCTTCGCCACTCTGCCTAGCCTACTTCGGGGCTCTGTGGGAATCCTGTCCTCGGCCACAGTGTCAAGGACTACCTGATTTCAACCTGATAAATTAGAGGAAAACATTTTTGTAGCATTTTCTGTAAATACTGTTATTACAGAGAATTTCATAAATAAAACGATAGTGGAAGTCGATTCCGGACCTTGATTTTATTAAGCCTAACTCTACTTACAAAGAAGTTTTACAATATTATTTTTTTAAAACATATATGTTATCATACATGTAACACGTTATTTTTAGAGCTCTCTTGTGGCTAAGCGGTTAGCGCACACTCCTTTGACGTGGGAGACCCGGATTCGATTCCCGGCGCAAGCTCCTGTGATTTGTATCCCTGCTTAAGCTGCAGGACCACGACTCACATACCCTCGCTGCTGAAAGGAAAGCTAAACTAAAAATCAAATCTAATATAATTTTTAGATAAGCTTTTTAGCCTAATTGTGTTTTACCTGTTTCATTTTTCCAAATGTCCATCCAGGATATTTGCAGATTAATACTGACGCTATGTCCAAAACACAATATTACTTGCATTCTTTAAGCTATTCGCCGCAGAGAGTTAATTAAAACGCAATGAACTTTCCTATTCAAAAACAGCTTTCTTTCTCTCTGAATATTTAAAGTACATTCATTAAAAGTTGACGAAATATAGTGGAATGGGCTACACACACACACACATGGTGGGTTCATAGGTGTAAAACAAAGGTACCAAGTGACGAATAAAATACACACAAGAGAAGGATAGGGCATAAGCAGAGAATATTTGAAAGCAAGAGGTGCGAAACAAATTAATTTCTTCGTCACTTACTTCATGTAGGGTTTATATATATGAAAAAAGAATCATTTTTGCGAGGAATTAGCTTCGGGAGATGGAAGGGGAATTTTTTTAAAACCAAAAACACGATATCTAATCCTTTCATACGTACACTCACACTACATATGCCCAGTTTTGAAGTTTTTTTCAGAGCACTTTTTTTTTTTTTTTTTTTTTTTTTTTTTTAATGAAAGGGGATGCAGAGTTACTATGAGTAAACATAAAAGAGTCTACCTGGACAATATTGATTGTTCCCGTGAGGCACAAAATCGAAGCACGAGCTCTACTTTTTTTAAAAATCTTTTTTTTAAAAAGGGTCTATCGTTTTCTGTTTTCAATACATACAAGCAATAACAGTGACGACTGACAGGTTGAAAGCTTTATATATCACCTATAGAGAATAGAGAAACCATGATATAAGGTAAAATGCGATGGGCTAAGAGAGAAACCGTTTTTTAAAAAGGGGATAAAAATGTATTTAAAGATGAAAAGCTACACTAAATCCTGCTAATCTTTCTTCAGCTCACAACGTTGTTACTTACTCTCTAGGCACTTCTTGGTTTTGTTACTCCCTTTTAATGGCTGACTCCTCTATTCTTTAGCCCTTTTGTTACCATAGCGTAGTGTTGTCTTTCACCGCTCATTTAGGTCCTATAACAATCATTTAATCTGTTTGTTTTTTATTAGTGAAGTCAAGCACGGGCCAAAGAACACCCCAGATGTGTTATGGAACCGAATGGTCAACTTGGTGCCAGGTGGGCGCGGAGGGGCGTGACATTGTTATTTTTTTTTTCTTAAGGCAAATTAAAAAAAAATTGCAAGCCCTTAGTTTTCAAGATATCAGATTAAAATTTTGCACACAAATTGTGTGCACCTTTGAGTATTTCTCAATTTTTTGATATCCCTACGTGAAACCAGGCCCAGGTCTGAGGGGCGCAAATATTCCGAGGGGTGATTTTTCAGAAAAAAATCCGGGTTTTCCCTAATTTCCCGATTTAGGTATATGATACGGACAATTGAGTGGTACTGTTGAAGACGGCTCGTTATACTGAAAAAAATGGCGTTTGAACCATGACCCTAGGCCAAATAGTAATGACGCAGTAATTTTTTTAGAATATATATATAAATGAATCACCTGAAGATTTTCAAAATTTTTCCGCCCTTTGTTTTCAAGATACAAGATTGAAAGTTTGCGCACGCATTGTATAGATAACTATGTATTTTTCAATAGAGTTGCATATCCCTACGTGAACCTAGGCTCGGACCAGAGGGGCGCAAAAACTTCGGAGTTTTCCCCGATTTTCTCGTTTTTGCTCTATAATATGGACAAGCGAGTGGTGCCGTTGGAAAGGATACTTTATTCTTAGATGAAAAAGGAGGTATGAACCATGATCCTACAATAAATAGTAAGGAATCAGTAGCTGTTTGACTGAAAGTCTAAAATTTACCTTTAAAAAAATGGAAATCCTGAATTAGTGTTTTGAAAACGTCAGCTTGAAGTAGGCATCAGAAAAATCTGTATCAAGAACGTGAAAGGGTAGAGCGGTTGGTAAGTGTTAAGAAGTGTTGATCATAGTACTGCAAAAGTCGTTGTTTGTTGAAGTTCAGCGTTTCTTTTCAAGACTCAGGATAGTGACTTTCTGTTTAAGGTGAGTCTGCATGCAAATTTCAATATTCTCCCGCCGGAAATCAAATCCGGAACCTCATGCATCAAAGGCGTGAGTTAGCCACTAGACCAGCGAGAAGCGCTATGTACAAAAATTTGACTCCACCATTAAAATTTATGTATGCCTGTCAACACTGCTTCGACAACATTAAAGTTAATTCACATTTAGTGTGCCGTTCATTCCGTGGCCCGTCCGTACCGTGGTCCACAAAGTCTCTTTTCAGACTTTGACATTGAAAATGCATTGGGTTGCCTTTTTTCATGTCTTTGCCAATATAATATTTTCCGCGAATTGGAAACATTCTGTGTAGCTTGGTTATAAGCTGGTCTGTTTGTCTTGAAATCATCCGCTTTAATATTGCCATTAATTGTGTTGTTTTTCCTCACTTATTTTCTGTCCACCACACCTAATTTTCAACATTTCCTCAGCATATGATTTATTCTCAAACACCATCTTAACCACTACTTTCAGCTTCTTTCTAATTATCTTCAACATTGTTCACTTCCCCCGTTCTGTTTCCAACAGTTCCTCATTGTTCTTCTTTATTCAACTCAGCGAATTTTCTTCGTTCCTCTCAATTATACAGGGTGGCCCAAAAGTAGGTATGCAATACCATAATGATCAGCTCATTGAATTTTATATCATTTCTTATTGTTATCCATCAGGTAGACCTAGTTTCTTCATTATTTGTCCTTAATGCGTTTTTACTTACATCTTAAGCTCGGAAGAGCCGAAGCAAATAAACCCATAAACTAGAATGTTATACTTGATCAATGCAGGGGTGTGTACTTACTTTTGAGTCACCCTGTATGTTCAAATACACAATTCCTCGAAACGTTCCTCATCGTTTGTCTGTAATGTTTTCATATGGATCAGATTAATATGTAATAGAAATATACACATGAATACATATTCATTCATTGTTAAAAATGAAGTTTATACTTGTCATAATACGTATATGATAATTTTTTTACTAGAAATATTGACTCCAACAAGCTTATGTGAAACTTCAGCTGTAAATAAACCATCAAACCACTTAGCGTAACAGCCCTTTTCGTGGGTCTGAGTCTTCAACGTCATCTGTTAGCGACGGCTGAAGTACGTCAAGTCCAGGGGGCGATCGGGGCGAAACTTTCCCCAGAAGAGGAAACTTTCTTATTTTATATATATAAATAAAACCCATCCCAAAGTTTGGAGCCCTTAAAAGTAGCAGTATGACAACCCACCGCCCCACTCCCACAGAAGTCGGTCCTGGATCCGCCCCTGGTCAAGTCTAGTGACGGAGCTGTGTATCAGGAGTCTTTTATTCGCGTGACTTCCCAGTTTGCATCACGACGCTGGGTGGACGACGGAAATTGGGAAGCACCGGCCAGAAATCGAATCCAGGACTACACAGACGTGAGTCCAACGCTCTAACCACTAAACTAAGATGTTCCCATTAGTTGTAAATAATAATGTATAGTAAAATACGTCTGATCCGTTAAGATGTGATATTTCTTGAGTGAAAAAAAAAACTTCACGCAGTGCAAATAATTGCCTTCTAATGTAACCTAAAAGTACTGCATAGGAGTGCACACGAGATGAGATGAGACAGAAATTTCCTGACAAAATTCGAGTCGAGATACAGCTCTTCCAATAGAGAAATATACATTTTTTGAGTCGAGACACAGCTCTTCTAATAGAGAAATATATATTTTTCAAGTCGAGACCACTTTTACAGCACATTTTCTAGACGAGACGAGACAGGGTTACAGAATTTTCTCGACAAAATTCGAGTCGAGACACAGCTCTTCCGATAGAGAAATATATTTTTTCGAGTCGAGACATCACTTTTACAGAACATTTTCAAGACGAGACAGTCTCAAATCTTGTCTCGTCCGCATCCCTAGTACTGCATTTTCCAGTGGTGTCTGTTCAGGGATGTCGTATCGTTAAATGTTGAGCCTTTATTGTTACAAGCTAGTGGGAAAGAGCTTCACACAGCTTCAGAAAACTGTATGCAAGAAGCAGTAAACTTTTTTCACTTAGTTTATAGCTACCAAATGTAATTTCTTTAGCGATGCGACTTCCCTCAAAAGACGCCATTGGTACTTTCCAGTAATGCATATAGAGTTATGAATAAGTTCAATGTTTTGAAACAAACACTAAACCCTGAGCGAACACAAATCCTTTAGCAAACTACATTCATCACTTTTATTTGTTTTGGCATTACCATAATATCTGCTTGGCTCTCAGTTCGATTCTTCATTGTGTCACTGTTGACAACATGCAGGTGTTTACATTACCACTATGTCACTACACTGACAACATAATATAGATGATTTCTGTCACTCACGATGTTTTTCTCTATTCCTCGCCGAGGGGAGAAACAGTCACAGGCTCTCTTTCAAATCATATTGAATAACTTACAAAAGTAAGGTTGAATCTGAAGGGTGGGAGTATACTTTCTTTCATCTGTCAGGAAGTTTATTACCTCATAAATTTTGTACAGACGTCTAAGCAAATAAGCTCAAATGAAATTTATTACCAAAATAATCGCATCGTTTTTCAGTATTTTTAAGTTGTTAATAATACAGGGTGAGCCGAAAGTCACTAAAGGGTTATAACTGTAAATAACTTTTTAAAATTTATCATTAATTTCCGTTGACATTTCATAGACTTGAAGACTAAGGATAAGAGATCATGTACACTTATGTGTGGAGAGGTCACACAGATACGGGCCTTATGTAGTACATGATTTATGACAGGGGCCAACACTTCTGGTCCGAGTCCCTGTATTTCTCCACGAATTGTCCTTGAGCTGCTGTGCTGTTCGTGGTTTGTTCACATACACTTTCTTCTTACAGCAACTCAAGAATGTACGTGCAGAAATACGGGCACTCGGAATAGAAGTGTTGACCCTTGTCATGAATTATGTGCTACACAGGACCCGTATTTGTGAGATACATAATGGCGGACACCTACCTAAGATTATATTCCACACATAAGTATAAACAATCTCGTATCATTCATCCGTAAGTCTGTAAAATATCAATGGAAATTAATGATAAAAATTATATTCACAGTAATAACTCCTTCTTGACTTTTGGCCCACCCTGTACTTAAATCGGATTACTCTGTTATCAAAATGATAGTAAATCTATCAAATACCCGGATTACTAGTACCTTAATTTTTGTTATATGACGTTCAGTGAAGGAGAAATTCAAGTCCACTTTTAGTCATTTTTCTCATATTTTACCTTTAAGGTCTCTCTATCTGAAGTCCCTTTCAAAGTTTAAAATATTCATCTCCAGATATTGTAAATAACTATTATAATGTAAAAACTGTGTTATCTTTTCCATGCACTTAAGCGTATCATAAAGTAAAAGACAGTGTTATCTTTTGCAGACACTTAAGCGTATCATAAAGTAAAAGGCAGTGTTATCATTTCCATGCACTTAAGCGTATCATAAAGTAAAAGACAATGTTATATTTTCCATGCACTTAAGCGTACCATAAAGTAAAAGACAGTGTTTCCTTTTCCAGACATCTAAGCCGTATCATAAAGTAAAAACAATGTTGTCTTTTCCACGCACTTAAGCATACCATAAAGTAAAAGACAGTGTTATCTTTTCCATTCACTTAAGCGTACCATAAAGTAAAAGACAATGTTATCTTTTCCATGCACTTAAGCATACCATAAAGTAAAAACAGTGTTGTCTTTTCCATGCACTTAAGCGTATCATAAAGTAAAAACAGTTATTTTTTTCCGTGCATTAAGCATACCGTAAAGTAAAAAACTGTATTCTTTCCCATGCACTTAAGAGTAACATAAAGTAAAAAGAAAAACAGTGTTATTTTATTCATGCACTTAAGCGTACCGTATAAACTTCAAGCCTCTTTTCCTCACAACTTTGCTAATTGAACTTGATTTTCTTGTGCTCTGAACCCCACAAATATTCTGTCTTGAGTTCAATACCTGGTCACTCAGATTGTCACTCTGACCAGCCTAGCTTACGTTGTCATGTTGAAAAGGCAGCAAAAGGAATAATTTACTTGATTGGAAGTTGAAAGTTTCTTTCCAATAGTGAGGTTATACAAGACTTACTCAAATCTAAAGCTTAACGTTGGATCTAAACCATATGCACGCTAACAGGGAATCGAACTCGGATAATTGACTTAAAAGCCATAAATGTTAACAATTTAGGGCCATTATGCCTCAATAGAAGAACGCTAATCTCCTGTTGCTAGGGATCTTTGTTCGTTCTTAAATTCGTTTGTATTGGACAATATCTTGTGTCAGTCCGTTTTCTTGAGGTTCTTCCGTTTCAAGCCATACTCTCATTTCACGGATTCTTTCATTTCTTTATGCGAAAGGGCATAATTATGAGACATTAGATTAATTACAATACATACTTTACAACTCGTCTCTCATTACGTTTATTCGACTAGTTCTGACTGGGATAAGAGCTTAAGAGTCTTCATCCCGGCGAAATTAAAATACCGCTAAAAGATAATAGATAAAAGATAAAATACCGCTAATAGATAAAAGATAATCGAAATGTGGAACAAGAGCGCCCTAAACAATATTATTTTACATGAGAAACCGTTATCACGACTTACTTATCTGCTTTCGATTTCGAGCCATTTTGAAAATAGGCATTTATTTTCGCGCTTCTAACCAGCTGAAAACGGAAAGCCACTAGGTGACTTGTGATAACGGTACCTCACGCATAATAATATTGTCTAGGTCGCTCTTGTTTCATATTTCAATTATCTTTTATCTATTTGAAGATATCACATAATTACTGTAAAATTAGCGGTATTTTAATTTCGCCGGGATGAAGACTCTTAACCTTTCCCCGTTCTTCGTGATCAGGAAAATTTTCACATAGTTATGTGTATATTAATAATACAATTTACAAGGTTATGCACTTGCATAGACAAAGTAAAATAAATAAAGCATAATTACAAGAAAAGTTACTTTTCTTATTATTTATTCGTCCTTCCATATTTTATAATCATAAATCTTTAGCATGTGAGAGAGGTCTTTTAGTTACCAAACACAAGCGAGACCTTGGAGGAAAGGTGAGAAGAGACTTTTTGGCACAGAAACCAAATCCATTTATCTTTCGTGCATCAAGAACGACAAAATACACAGAGCTCCCAACCCATTCACCTTTAATGACACAATCATTGACTTCCCAGCAAAATAAGAACTCGCAGGAGGGCATTACGTATGCGATAAGGTTACAAGAACCCAGTTTCCAACAGCAAAGTGCTGATGTTGTGTTCATGGACTCCAGGGCCCTTTAACTCCTAAACACGATCTTGTGTAAATGGCTCGACCGAGAATTGAACTTCTCACCTCTTACAGGAGAAATGAATGTAGTCTGGTCCTAACGTTGCTTGGATCTTTATGGCCGCCTTACCATTTTATGAGCACATAGCTAATCGTGTTAACCTAAAGAAGATGGAACTGTCTCCCTAATAATTATTATCCAACGACAACACACGAAGCCGTAGCTAGTTGGCTGCTTAGAAACTGTATTTAACTCATGTGGTTCACACGGCGAAATTAAAATGCCACTAATTTTACAGTAATTGTGTGATATCTTCAAATAGATGAAAGATAATCG
The DNA here is from genome assembly GCF_964235325.1 of Thermobia domestica. Lineage (NCBI taxonomy): Eukaryota > Metazoa > Arthropoda > Insecta > Zygentoma > Lepismatidae > Thermobia > Thermobia domestica. The sequence continues at coordinate 273,077,491 of NC_137462.1, forward strand.
AAAAGTGGAACAAGAGCGCGCTAGACAATATCATTTTACATGCGATACCGTTATCACGACTCACTTATCTGCTTCTGATTTCCAGCCATTTAGAAAATCAGCATTTATTTTTGCGTTTTTAAATGGCTGGAAACAGAAAATTACTACGTGGCTCGTGATAACGGTACCTCATGCAAAATAATAGTGGCTAGGGCGTTATTGTTTCACATTTCGATTATCTTTTACCTATTTGAATATATCACATAATTACTGTAAAATTAGCATTATTTTAATTTCGCGGTGATTAGGCCTATTAAGACCAATGCAATCATCCAAGAAAATTCATTGCATTTAGTGTCACACATTAAACATATTACATAAGTACGATTTAAATTTAATAATAATCTAGCGAGCAGGCGTAAGCGAACGGTTAATGTCCTTGTACTAAAATTGGAGGATCTTGGAATCGAACCTCGCTGCTGTTTATACTGACTGACTCAGCGTTTTTCTTAAATTCTGCTCAGTCTTACCAGCAAATACTGGTATGGTTTGTTTAAGTGCACAAGCCCTGACTGATTTTAAACGAGTATTTCATCGTAAATATTTACAAAGTAAAATGGCTCTATCATCCATTCCTAGAACAATAATAAATAAATATGATTTAGTTTTATTACAGACGTGAAACGTCCCACATACAAGAAGTGTACAAAAGAAAGCAATTCCAAGACTTCAATTTAGAAGTACTATCCAGTTATTCGCCTAGTAGTAGTAGTGAATAAACACTAGTTTGGAGAAACTCTAGAAAAAACTTAAATCTAGGAAATTCCGATAACGAAGTGCGGTAACAAACACTATCTCTTGACTTAGTACGTTTATTTCAGTATGTTGTACGTGTGGAACTGATGACTATATGGTTAATGGGTGTAATTTTCTGCATGTGTTTCCGAGTTTGGTTCCTAGTTGGAATTCAGGAGTTTGATTCTACCAAGTATTATGGAAGGTGGAAAGGGTATCCAAGGTACTTCAGTAAGCGTAACATTGGTTAATAGGATTCGTTTTAGGCCGTCACGAGCTTTCTCGTGGGCAAATGCTTAGCAAAACTGAAAATAAGTCTTTAACAAACTAGTATAAAGAATAGGATTAGGAATTATCATTTCAGATCTATGGGCTTTCGGCAGCTATGGTCATGTTACCCCGTGAGAGGTGATATCCCTCGGCGATCACACTATCCCGAGGGAAAAAAGAAAGGACTGGTAAAGGAAGGAAGTGGTCTGGGATCTGTATGGTAGGTACCATCTTGGTATTTGTCTGGTGTGAATGAGGAAAACCCAGGAAAACTTCACTCAGTATGACTAGCCTGAAAAGGCTTTTAGACTTTTTTCGACTGAGTGTCCCCACCGGGAATCGAACCCGAGACCGCTCCATCAAATACGAAAGCGTTAGCGAGTACACTACACGTCATTTGTTTAGCCGTCCATGTACTTTAGTGATCAAAATCATCATATTAATAGAAAATTTTCCTTTGCATTCAAATATACGAATACATACACACACATGGTAGTTAATACTGTGTATTTCAGAAGGCCTTTCTTGTTCGTGATGAAAGCATAAAATCATTCCGACAGAAATTAAACAACCAAGAAGAATATAAATACATTTGAAAAGAGACAAAAGGAAAATAAACTTATATAAAAGAAGCAATATTATGCTGAAATATTACCATTCCAGTATTTAAAATTTCATAAATAGAAAATTTTATTCATGAAATATCCACAGGGGAAAACCATGGGATATCAACCGTAAGACCTTGAGAGAATAAACTATTAAACAGAATTTATTGAAGTGTTAAATATACACAGGGAACCAAAAAAGAATAAAAAACGGGAGAATTTTCTTTTTACATTATAACTAGACGCTTCTTCAAAAGTGTAATACATTTTTCGTTTCACGTCAGATACGGTATGAGGAAAATATTGCATAAAATAGGGGGGGGGGAGTAGGTAAGAAAAAGTGAGTAAAAAAAGAAAACAAATCAAAAACACAGCAGGTGTTAATGAATAACATCAAAACAAAAATAAATAAATAGGGATGAGAATGGAAATTCAAAGACAAAAACTAATATTTGGTTGTCTTCGTAGACGTGTGTACAATATTAAAGAAATGTTAAAATGCTTGTTGATAGATGTGTATATTTTAAATAAATTATTTATCTCCATGTTCTTCTATTTTTGACACTTTTTTACTAACACCTGGCCTTTTTTAAAGGGAAAATACGTGTTTGACTATTAAAAATTTTCAATTAAATTTATTTACGTGCTGTTTTGTAATGATCGAGCAAAGTCTCCAAATAAATTCCTTAAGCTCACCGAGCCAAAGTTTATTTTCACATTGATGACAGAAATCTTTTGTTGTGAAGGTGTCTGAATATTGCCGAAGCCTTGAGTGATCTTAGTTATTGCACGGTCTTGTCCAAAGAAAATTCACATCAACCTCCGCTTGAAAAGCTCTGTATTTTTATCCACACATATTACTAAATCAAACTACTGTGAACCTTGTTTTGGTCAATTCAGTTGTCTTATTTTTGGCCAAAATATTTACATTTCCTTTATATGATTTTGAGTACAACCCTCTTAAAGATGTGTAGATGGCCTGTTATTTAGGCCTGAATATTTAGACATTCGAAGTTATACAGAAGTATTTTACCATCATATGCACGGCGAATTGATAGCGTATCAGGTTAGTTTAACACTTATTAGCTTAAGAGTCATCATCCCGGCGAAATTAAAATACCGCTAATTTTACAGTAATTATGTGATATCTTCAAATAGATAAAAGATAATCGAAATGTGGAACAAGAGCGCCCCAGACAATATTTTACATGAGAAACCGTTATCACGACTCACTTCGATTTCGAGCCATTTTGAAAATCGACATTTATTTTCGCGTTTCTAAACAGCTGAAAACGGAAAACCACTAGGTGACTTGTGATAACGGTACCTCACGCAAAATAATATTGTCTAGGGCGCTCTTGTTCCATATTTCAATTATCTTTTATCTGTTTAAGATGTCACATAATTACTGTAAAATTAGCGGTATTTTAATTTCGCCGGGATGAAGACTCTTAAGGTTAGCACAAACTATTCAGCAGTGGTTCCTACACTGCGAGACGTGAGAGGCCAAGAAAGGCGGCGCAAACTATTAATACTGAAGGATTATACCACGTGGATCGAAAGAAATGGTAATCCGACGATCATGTGCTCCAAAGTCATGTTTGATACTGTTCTAACGCAAGTTTCTTTGCCTGGCAGAAATGAAGCTTGAAGTGTTTCAAAGAAGATGGTAACCAGTCAAAACCAAACCACTTGGAGTAGCAATCGTTGTTGTCTGAACTGCTCCAACGCCACCTCTTAGCAACCGGCTGAACTACGTTCTAGAATGAAGAACGCGTGATCAGCGTGCTGCGTCGCCCTGTCTAGCCGGCGTATCAGGTACTTTCTAGGCCTAGAGTCTTTCTATTTCAGGTGTGCCCGTGCTGTCACTGCTGTTAATGTGTGTCTTCCCGTAACTCTCTCGAAAGAGGAGGGACAGGTTGCTGTGGCAGAGATTCTGCAATGGCTGGATGCGGACAGGATTGCCACATTGAATTACTTCACGGTAGAGGTCTGCACAGGCTCGGGCTGAGCCCGCAGCCCTAAGCCCGACCCGACCAGCAGGCCAATAAAGAATATATTACTTCGAGCACGTGCCAGACTCAGGCAGTAAATTTTTAAATATACAACAATATTTCTCGGGCACTTTCGGGTCTAATTTCGGTCTTCGGACCGTCGGTAAATATACTGTACCGCTCTTTCTGAAGAAATTTTAGGCAAAACTGCAAAATTAAACCTCTAATTGCTGTAAATAAAAATACAATTTTACATTAATTAGTAGGTTTCTGTAATTCGGGCTTATTTCGTGGTCATTTGATTATCACATGAGCTCGGGCTGGTCTCGGGCCTAAATGCTAAAACATATTTCAGACTAGAGTCTGGCCTCATATTATAAATTCACAGGGGCAGGGGGAATAATTGTATCCCCAGAGAAGCTCCCGCCGTTCGAAGAAGGCCCATCTTAAGAGTCTTCATCCCGGCGAAATTAAAATACCACTAATTTTACAGTAATTAGGTGATATCTTCAAATAAATAAAAGATAATTGAAATGTGGAACAAAAGCGCCCTAGACAGTATCATTTTACGTGAGATACCGTTATCACGACTCACTTATCTGCTTTCGATTTGGAGCCATTTTGAAAATCGGCATTTATTTTCGCGTTTCTAAACAGCTGAAAACGGAAAGCCACTAGGTGACTTGTGATAACGTTACCTCACTCAAAATAATATTGTCTAGGGCGCTCTTGTTCCATATTTCAATTATCTTTTATCTATCTGAAGATATCATATAATTACTGTAAAATTAGCGGCATTTTAATTTCGCCGGGATGAAGACTCTTAAGACAAAATTTTCTTACTCCATACGATACGAACAATTAATTAATTTGTCATGTACGGAACGGACCCAGGGGCATAACTAACGGCCCCGAAGACCTTGCCGTGAAGGAGGGCCCACAGGCTCCGGGGGGTCCATAAAGAGTAAGAGAAAGATAGAAAAAGAGGGGATCCAAGAATTAGAAAAACAACTTTTCTGGGGTCCCAAATACGCGTATTAATGCTTGCCTCCCCCGAGAAAAAAAATCTAAGTTACGACGCTGGATATACCTATGATAGTCTGGGTTCTCTCTGGCACCCCCAGTTTTTATCTTCTACATCTGCACTGGCTGAATCCATATCAAAAAAGTCATTTCTCGATATCTCCTATTGTTTTTGTTCTATGGAGATCAACATTAAAGCCGAAAACAGCAGTATATTTTTGCCACTTCCGCATTTGGTAGAGATTTAATGTATGCTGCAGACGCTAAAATAATTTCAAAAATCCGTTTCTCAGTGTCTGTTTCCGTTTCTTCTCTGATTTTGCCAACAGGAGGACATGACCACAGGTCCGGCCCTAGCCAATTTGTCGCTCCGTGCAATGGCATCATTTCTCGCCGCCCTCTTTCTCCAGAAAGAACAAACCTTAAAAGCCACAAATATAAGTATACTATCCCATCTAGAATAACGGAAGGGAGGGAAAGGATACTCGCACTCAGAAAGGCCTAAACACTATAATCACTTTTGTATAATATATCAGGATCAGTGCACTCTCAATATATCAGGTTGCAATTTCAGTACAATCAGCTCTTTTATCTTTGTTCCTTGATTTTCCTTTTACATCTTTTTTTTTTTTTTTTGAAAAGAACTTATTTCCAACCTCAGTGATAATGAAATTGCTTGTGACAAACACAAGAATAGTTTTTATATCGAAACTGTAATAACTAAGCAAATGAAAAAGTTGATCCCTACTCTTTAAGAATTGAGTTCTTGTATTTGACAAAAATCAACCAATTCATACTGAGATTTGTTTGACCATTTGCTTTAGCATTGTCCATGTGACCTTACTCTAATGCGACCTAAACGTGATTTTTAAGTGTAGTACTCAAATAGAAGTTCAGCTTAGTAAATTTAACTACCATCCTCATGAAGTCTGTTTCCAACAAGAAATATTTATTTTAAATAATATAGTTATGACAGATTTTGTCGCCCCGTGCAAAATGCACGTTTTCCACATATGGTAGAGCCGGCCCTGCATGACCGTTCTAGATTTCCCGTACTTACACATGGTTTGGGAGTCTAAAACAATTTTGTTGGGAAAGGAAAATTAGCTCAAAACATCAACTTTAGGAACTCATCAAACAGGAAACTCATGTTTTCCACATATGCAACGTAACTCTGCTTTTTTTCCTTTTCAACAGAATGAAACATATATATATATATAACCGTACCAAATAATACAGCAAGGGAATTAAAAATAGCTTTTGTACAACGAATACGGCCCATTGTGTCTGCTGAAATGGGCATGAAGGGTACGCTATTTGGTAAAACGGGAGTCAGTGTATGAGGACAGCCATCTTGTGCACTGGGAGTTCAAACGGGAAGTGGAGAATTTTTCTCTTCTTCTTCTTCTTTTTTTTTAAAAAAAAAGGAAGCCGGAAAAACTAAAGCTAATTTAACTTTTATGAGGTTTGTAGTTTCGAAGTGGAATCATTGTCTCTCTGTAAATCTATTTTTGTATGTAGTTTTGTATATGTTTGTGCCGATATTGTTGTCATTTTTTTTAAAACCAAATACATTACGTAAACTAAGTTCATAGGGTAGAGCAATTAAGAGATAAAAGATTATATATTATGTACGTACATACAGGAATTTAGTTTCAAGTAACGTACTGGACAAATGCTGCTGCATATTTGAACTTGTCTTTAGTAATGCTAGCTGGTTTTTCCCTTCAGTCGTAGTTATTATCATTATCCGGAGTAGGAAGTAGATGGCAGTAGTGTTGCCCACGAGACGAAATGGGGCAGGATTTTCTTGATGAGAGAGCATCCAGCAGCGGATTCAGCCCGGGGCCCAAGGCCGTGCAGTGGGGGGCGAGCGGGGCGACGGCCCCGGGCGCTGAAGTAAGGGAGCGAAAAATTGGAAGAAAAAAGGAAAAAGATAGGAAAAATTGCTTGGAATATATGTACGGGGGCGCCGTCGTATACTCTCGCCCCGGGTGCTGATATTCCACGGCACGGCCCTGCCGGGGCCACCCAGTTTTTTGAGTGACAAAAGTAAATGAGCTATTATTTATATTCTTTTGAAAGTTTATAGTAAACTCATGTTGTATCTATCATAGTCTGAATTCTGGCTGAAACCCTACGTTTGTTATCTTCTAGATCTGCCACTGACTTTGACGACATCTTTTTAAGACGAGACTGTTCCAAATTGTGTCCCGTGCGCAATACTAAAGCCTGTGAAAAACATCTTGGCATTTCAGCTAAACGAATAAAACGCAAGCTCTGACGCGACGTTGCCAATTTGTAAAGGGGTGCGGCTATGATTCGGCTAAGCAGAATAACTATAGTGCGATCAGGTGGCAGGGAATAGACTGAAGTAAATGTGTACAAAATAAACGTGGCAACACCACAGGCCTCTCATTTGCTAGCAGCATTTAAAGGAGAGCTTGGAGCGCCGCCTTCACATGCCAAGATGTTTGTCACGCCGCGCCGTTTAGATACAGTATTGCACAATGAATTATTTTTAATCTTTAAACTCCCATTGACGCAACTGTTAAGTCATAGCTTTAAACCTCAATAGCTCAACCCCTAATTAAGCTAGGAAGATACAGTTGATATCAATGTGTTCCTAAAGCATAAAGCTTTCCGTTGACATGCATTTTATATATGTGGTGAGTAAAGTTTGTGATTTTCATAAATTTTTGGGGACCACCTCCCTTGGGAGTACACTCATAAAAATTAGTAGGCCTATGTGAAGGAACGAAGAAGTTCACTACATGGTAACATCCTATATATGTATTTGTTGCTTATGCGGAAAGGAAGGGGGTAAAATTGGCAAGTTCTTTTTTTTTAAGTCTCGTTTTTGACGTAAGTTACGTTTATTTTCAGGACGATTTCTTCTTTTTCTACGAATACTGTGGAAATTGCATATATTTTACCTGGTTGGAACCTGTGTTTCATAAGCTTTCCAAAGATATATAAAACATTACTGTGTCATAATTAGGGGGAGGTCACTAGTGCCCCAACGTAACAGTCTACGATTTCGTTCAAATCCCTGGCGGGCGTAGAAAGGTGTAACGTCATCTTATATTTCTACGAGACTGAAATAGTAGTTTGTTTGACTGAAATAGTAGTCTCTTAACATATTAGAGCTGTCATTTGCAACCGAATGCTCTAGAACGTCATAGTTTTCTGATTCCCAACTCAATAAACCACACGGAAAGGGAAGCGGTAGACAAGGAACCTGATGTTGACTGACTGACGTAGCAGGCAATATCACTAGTGTAGTTTATGATAATTTTACAGCCATACTACTCATAGACGCATATGTTATGTGGGTTTCGCCCTTTATGGCCCTAGTGGCTTTTCCCTTAAAAATTCTATACTCGTGGCTTTCCCCTTAATGATTCTTTAATCATGGCTTTTCCCTTAATGATTCTATGTCCATGGCTTTTCCCTTAATGATTCTATTATCGTGGCTTTTCCCTTAATGATTCAATATTCGTGGCTTTTCTCTTAATGATTGTCTATTCGTCGCTTTTCCCCTTAATGATTCTATACTCGTGGCTTTTCCCTTAATGATTCTATATCCGTGGCTTTTCCCTTAATGATTCTATACTCGTGGCTTTCCTTTTTATGGCAATATTGCTTAAGGTATGAGTCAGAGTCTAAAAGTAAAGAAATCCTTAGTTCCATCTGAATCGTGAACAATACTAACATAATCTAAAAGTAGAGGCGTCATTTGAGGATGGCAATTTCATCCCCCCAATAAGTTTGAGAAACACATGCTATTTAATTAATTGTGTACTAATTTACTAATAAAAAAACGTCAAACTTATGTGAGTGAACAATTTTGTTCCTCAGGCAAAATCTGAAATGATATTATATTTGTATATTATATTTTAGATAAAGAGATACATATTTCAGATATTATATTTAAGATGAAAGAAAAATAACAATTTGTATGGATCAATAACCTTAAATGATAAAAAAAAATTAATTGCTTTAAAACTTGATCATGTCTGTATTCTAACTAGAGATGGGCAAAACCGGTTTTTATAAAAACTGGAAACCGGTTTCTAGAAAACCCGAAAACCGAAAAACCGAATTTCGGTTTCCTCCAAAAACAGGTTCGGTTTTTCACCGAAACCGGTTTCGGTTTTCCTCAAAACCGGTTTGGTTTTCACCGAAACTGGTTTCAGTGAAAACTTTTCGGAAACAAAAAACTATTTCTGTGGAAACAGAATCAGTTTCCGGAGAACAACAAAACACTATTCTGGTCAGAAATAGAACAAATTTTTGAAAAAAAACTGGAACCGGATTTGAAGAAAACCGAAACCGGATCCGGTAAAAACTGAACCGGTTTTGGAGAAAACCGTTAACCGGTTTCTGTAAAAAGCGAAACCGGTTTTGAAGTAAACCAACCCGTTTTGGGACAAAAACCGAAAACGTTTTTTTGAAAATTTTCAAAAACCGGTTTCGGTTTTTTCTAAAAACCGAAAAACCGTTTTTATGCCCACCAGTAATTCTAACAAAAGTTATAACAAGCAAGTTCCTGACCTCTTAGGACGCCCTTTCCCGAAGTTATCGCCAGCTTCAGCGGTTTTCTGAAAATATGGCGGTTACCTGAATTACTTATTGTCTTTTCGGGTGCAGAATAATACCCGTTCATTACTACATAGACATAGTGGCTCGTAGTATTGGATCCCCCTCCCGCCAGGGCCGTGCCGTGGGGGGGCGACGGCCCCGGGCGCCGAACTAAGGGGGCAAAAAATCGGGAGAAAAGGGGGCACAAGAAAGGAAAAATTACTTTAAATATATGTATGGGGGCGCCGTCTTATGTTACCGCCCACGGCGCTGATTTTCCACGGCACGGCACTGCCTCCCGCAAAGCTTGGACCTTTCTCAACAAAAATTTCTGGATGCGCACTTGATCGAGAGTGGTAACTAGGTGGTAATAGTTGCGATAATTACCGGTACTCTAAACAGTATACGGTGTATATTTTCCTGTTCTTAAATAAGAAACATATCTTATTTTGTAAATGGTAAGAAGATAAAGAACGCATTTTCGACAGATTGACGGAAACAGGAATTACATGACAGCACTACTGGCGCCTGTAGTTTACAAAAATAAATAAACACATAAACAAATCATATGGCAGGTTCAAATAAACGAAGACAGCTTTTATAAGCCTAGTACTATAAAGAGTCAAACCAAGCTACATCTTTTGGCAGTTGATGCTTACAAAATGATTTCTTGTTACACAGACATTTCCACTTTTCCAGTTGAGTTTGACAAGTGGAGCCTGTTGGGAGCTTCAGATCTTATTTTCTGTTCTTTTTCCTCTGTCGTTGGGAAAACAATGAAAAAAAAAGTGTGTTAAAAAGAAGCAAAACCAATGTTGAGTCCCTCCTGGAAGGAGAAAAGTACTCTTGGGTTTTTGACAGAAGCCTCTTGCCCATAGCAAAAGTCAAGGCGACAAATCTTGTGAAGTCAACGAAATAAACGGAAAATTCCCATCTGAAATCTTTCTCGAAGAAGTTTTTTTTTTTTTTTTTTTTTTGTATCTACAGTATGATTCCAAATTCACAAATTGTCCGGTTAGTTTTCTACTCTAGTTTATTTTATTATAAACCTACTCAGTTTTCGGTCGAGCATACCGATGGTCGGTGACGATGTTACAGGGATATAAGGCGTAAAGAGCAGGCGTCGTCAGCTCCCCAACTGTTTGTATCGTAATGTAGGTCAAGTACAGCCTAGCTCATAATTATGAATATGATGTTTGACTGACTGTAGTATTTTGTAATTCTGGAAAAAATTTCGATATGGCAACACTGTGTAACCTGAGAGTAGAGAAGTCTCCCTGGTTCGATCCCAAGATATGGAAATTTATGCTAAAGGTATACCACATTGACTTGACACCTAGTCTTCCGTTTCAGGCGCTGCTATCAGCTGAAAGAATTCCTATCTCTTGCGCCAAAGCTCTCTCGCTTAGCAACAGCTGAATCCTTATTGGATCAATGCGTGGGTGTGTCGAGGGTGTGAGCTTTAGTTCGCATTTTTGCCACGGCTCAAGACATTTTGGCAGCACTATAGGCAATATCGTTTCAATGTGTTTCCTGGAAGTTCTCCCATTTCACTTTACATTCTCATTCCACCAATTATTTCACAATAATTCAGTTTCAAAAAAAAAAAAATATTCATCTTCTTTAGTCTACAGGGCGTAATATTGGAACTTAAAACTGATAGATTCTACTTTCATTTTTTTTTTTTTTTTAATGAGATTGTGTTCTATATGTTCCCTTAAAAACACATTCAGTTCCAGTGAATTTGTTCCCAGTTACAAGAATATTCTCATTCTAAACGCACATGAGGAAATGTTAAAACTCGCTTGTTAAATGAAATGTTCAACTCTAACAGAGATTGCTAAATGGCAGACATTGTATGTAAAATCTAATCTAAATGTGCAATATACGTACTCTTCCTGTGGATGAACATTTTTATGGATATATTAACTAGGGAAAGGGAACGAGAGAGGCTAAAATAGCCATCATCGCCACTGAAGAATATCTCGTTGAATGGTGTTAGTGTAACACTTCCCCCTCTCCACCCTTGTCACGCTATCACCAATAACATTAACCCTCTTTATACACTTTAACCGCAAGGTTTTATTTTCCCAACGATCTTCCTATTTCCATGTTTTCCGCCGTTTAAAGATATCTTACAAACATGCATGTCTCTTCCCCTTTTACCAGTTTACAAATTATTCCATCAATAACCGTTTTACATGTGCGTTTATCAGGGTCTAGAATATATGAGCATGGAAAACTTTTTTCTTCTTTAATTGGATCATTCTCTATAACAGGGCACCCAAATTTGTTTTGACCGTGGCACCCTTCTTATTTCACATTTTCCATGAGATGCTCTAAAACTCAATTTTACCTGTCAAGCAGGGCTGGCCCTAGGCAATTTGCCGCCCTGTGCAATGGCATCTTCCCCCCCCCCCTCTCTCTCTCTCTCTCTTCTTCGGAAAGAACAAATCTTGAAGGCCACGATTTTAAGTACGCTACCTTACCATGAATAGAGGACGAAAAGTCTTGGATCTCATGCAATGCTCTTCCCCTCTCCCATGCAATACCAAAATAAAAATTTCATGAAAAAAAATACTAAAAAAAGAGTTATTTACATTTGTTGTTTCAATTCGACTTGATAATACTTTTCAAAAATAATAATTTACTATCATTGGCGGATCTAGAAGCTAAAAATTGGGCGGGCCAGCCAGATCCCAGACTATGAGAGGTTTATCATAGATACATATAAGTTTATAATAGCTTTAATTATTTTTTCACTTAAAAAACTGGGGGATTGTCCCCCTGGCCAAGGGCTAGATCCGTCACTATTTACTATAATTTTGAATCCTGCTATTTTATTTAAATCAGTGGGGAATCCAGGGGGGCGATCGGGGCAATAGTCCCCCCTCCAGAAGAGAAAACTTTCTTATTTTATATATAAATAATACCCATCCCAGAGTTTGGAGCTCTTAAAAGCAGCTCTAAGCAGCAGTATTACAACCCACCTCCCCACCCCCAGAAGTCCGTCCTAGATCCGCCCCTGATTTAAATCCTGCTGTTTTGTTAAGTATTGTCTCTAATCTGTTAAAACAACTTCTTCTTAACGCCAAATACGCACAATGTAGAAGTAAAAGTGATTATTGCAATTCTGGACAAAATTTAAATTTTTACACCAAAAGCAGGATTTAAATAAATAAAAGTAGAATTTAAAATAATAGTAAAGTACTTTTAGAAAGTAAAAATATTGTTAAACGTAAAATGCATGAAATTTGGTACAACAGTATGTACAGTACAATACTATATCTTCCTTTTATTAATTTAAATAAAATGTTAGGAAACTTTCAATAAATTGTATAAAATAATATCCTTGTGTTGCCGTTGTGATTGGCTACGGCTCCCGCTAGATGGCAGAAGACACCAATATCTTAAACAGAAAATGGGAGTTATACGAATTATATTTATTTACACTTTTAAATATGTATACTTTTTCATATCCAGCACCTTAGTACCTTGAATGTATTTCCTGCGCTTATGTTTTTTCATTATTATTATTATTATTATTATTATTATTATTATTATTATTATTATTATTATTATTATTATTATTATTATTATTATTATTATTATTATTATTAAATATTTTTTTCATCAAGATTAATGTATTTTGTATTTTGTGTTAAATATTAATCTATTCATAGTCGCACTTAGACCAACTACAATCCTTTAAATTCAATTATCTTAACATCTGTGCCAAAGAGAGGGCGTCACCCTTTAATGGCTGGGAATGAAACATCTCTTGCTCTAAAAATGATGAATAAAGATATCTATTTTATACCTTTACTCCCTCACCATACATATATATTATATATATATATATATATATATATATATATATATATATATATATATATATATATATATATATATATATATATATATATACGAATTATGACAGAGCAGCCATTTTGGGGGTATCTGAGAATTGTTTCGGACATCTTGATTGGCTAATCGTTTGTGTATTAATGTTCTTCATTGATCATACCATTTTTGATTGGAGAACGGAATGTGATTACTTGTATAACTCTGAAATCTTAGATCTAAGAAGATACTGTTGAAAAATTAATAACGTTCTCCACATATAGAGCATTTTCTAATAAAGCAGAACGTTATATTGAATAATTTCGATGAACGTATAATCATTATTCAAGCACGATTATATTTAACACTGTTCGTTTATCTACTTATTAATGTTTCCAGGAAATAGAGAACTACAATATTGTCATAATCATTATTCAAACACAATTATATTTAACATTGTTCGTTTATCTACTTATTAATGTTCCCGGGAAATAGAGAAGTACAATATTGTCATAATTATTATTCAAGCACGATTCTATTTAGCACTGTTCGTTTATCTACTTATTAATGTTCCCAGGAAATAGAGAACTACAATATTGTCATAATCATTATTCAAGCACGATTATATTTAACACTGTTCGTTTATCTACTTATTAATGTTCCCAGGAAATAGAGAACTACAATATTGTCATAATTATTATTCAAGCACGATTATATTTAACACTGTTCGTTTATCTACTTATTATTGTTTCCAGGAAATAGAGAACTACAATATTGTCATAATCATTATTCAAGCACGATTATATTTAACACTGTTCGTTTATCTACTTATTAATGTTCCCAGGAAATAGAGAACTACAATATTGTCATAATTATTATTCAAGCACGATTATATTTAACACTGTTCGTTTATCTACTTACTAATGTTTCCAGGAAATAGAAAACTACAATCTTGTCATAATTATTATTCAAGCACGATTCTATTTAACACTGTTCGTTTATCTACTTATTATTGTTTCCAGGAAATAGAGAACTACAATATTGTCATAATTATTATTCAAGCACGATTCTATTTAACACTGTTCGTTTATCTACTTATTAATGTTCCCAGGAAATAGAGAACTACAATATTGTCATAATTATTATTCAAGCACGATTATATTTAACACTGTTCGTTTATCTACTTACTAATGTTTCCAGGAAATAGAGAACTACAATATTGTCATAATCATTATTCAAGCACGATTCTATTTAACACTGTTCGTTTATCTACTTATTAATGTTCCCAGGAAATAGAGAACTACAATATTGTCATAATTATTATTCAAGCACGATTATATTTAACACTGTTCGTTTATCTACTTATTAATGTTCCCAGGAAATAGAGAACTACAATATTGTCATAATTATTATTCAAGCACGATTATATTTAACACTGTTCGTTTATCTACTTATTAATGTTTCCAGGAAATGGAGAACTACAATATTGTCATAATCATTATTCAAGCACGATTATATTTAACACTGTTCGTTTATCTACTTATTAATGTTCCCAGGAAATAGAGAACTACAATATTGTCATAATTATTATTCAAGCACGATTCTATTTAACACTGTTCGTTTATCTACTTATTAATGTTTCCAGGAAATAGAAAACTACAATCTTGTCATAATTATTATTCAAGCACGATTCTATTTAACACTGTTCGTTTATCTACTTATTAATGTTTCCAGGAAATAGAAAACTACAATATTGTCATAATCATTATTCAAGCACGATTATATTTAACACTGTTCGTTTATCTACTTATTAATGTTCCCAGGAAATAGAGAACTACAATATTGTCATAATTATTATTCAAGCACGATTCTATTTAACACTGTTCGTTTATCTACTTATTAATGTTTCCAGGAAATAGAAAACTACAATATTGTCATAATCATTATTCAAGCACGATTATATTTAACACTGTTCGTTTATCTACTTATTAATGTTCCCAGGAAATAGAGAACTACAATATTGTCATAATTATTATTCAAGCACGATTCTATTTAACACTGTTCGTTTATCTACTTATTAATGTTTCCAGGAAATAGAAAACTACAATCTTGTCACATCCTACAAGAGCTTCTGTTACTGTTTGGCACTTGTTTTCAAGAGTATGATTTCAGATACAAATTGAGAGAAAACATGAATAACCATGAGCAAGCACTTGTGCAAATGAAGCATTTCCGATTTGAATGCTCAATAAATTTTGGAAACAAAGAAGTAATTTTGTGTAATGATTACCGTAAGCTTTCTGTTTTCCTGCCAGCGCAAACCCGAGCTCAGTTTTACTTTTCAATGTCAACATTTGTATAAAAGTGCATAAATGAGTAGAGAGAAAACACTGTTAAGATTTCTTTCGAATTTTACAATCAAAAATAACTCCAGGAATATGGTTATAATTGTTGACGTTCTCAAAGAGGGGGTGTTACCAGGTTTGAATTACCATATCTTGATACTAAACGACAAACGTCGCAGTCTGCGTGTTACGCTGATTCTAATAATAAACAATCTGTCAATAGATGTCGCAACCCGTGCTATCGCTTGGATGCCTGCTAATAGTCGTCGCAACCTGTGCTATCGCTTACCTGACTGCTAATAGATGTCGCAGTCTGTGCTATCGCTTGCCTGACTACTAATAGATGTCGCAACCTGTGCTTTTGCTTGCCTGACTACTAATAGATATAGCAACGTGTGCTATCGATTGCCTGACTGATAATAGATGTCACAACCTCTGCTATCGCTTACTAGCATGCTAATGGACGACGCTATCTGCGCGCTATCGTTTGCTTGACTGCTAATAGAGGTTGTGCTATGTCTTGCCTGTATACACATGCGCTTGAATAATAGCACAAGTATAATACGTAGTTTGTGCTGGGAAAATCCAAAAATAAAGAAATAAATTTGTTAAATATAAGCAATTAAAGCTTTTAATTAGCCAAGATTTTAGCTTATAGTGTACAGCGGGTTGACAACTCGGACGAACCAACTAATTAAGATATAAAAACAAAAATTACATATGTTGCCCAAGAAGAGTTTGTATTTCAATTTCCGAAATCATTTAGAAAATTATCAATACGTATTATTATTATTATTTAAAATAACAGGAAAGAATTTGGATTCTTCAAATCTTCTCTTGATTAAATTCTTTGTACACTACTGTTAAAAGAATTATAGTTATTTTTTTAAATTCTTAAAATAACGATTACTAATTATCTAGTACAGTGGTTCTCAAACTTGTTGTCACCGTGACCCACATTAAATATTGAAGAGTATTTTGTGGCCCACCAACTTTTATTCAAATACACATTTGACATTCTACGTAATGGTGATGTATTTAAAACCAATTAAATTTTGTAAATTATATTTAATTTTTCCATAGAAAGGTAACGCAGAGCTAACACTACTCCCGACGCAATGCCTTATCCTGTGACAGATTTTGACTCGTCCACTCTCTTTTCATCCTAACCCAGCATTTCCGCTGACTGTACAACAGGACAGGGCTCTGAGTAACCACTTACTCTGTACCTCATTCATTAACAAACACTTCCAATTTTTATTTCCTGAATAGTACTTTACAACATATGTTTCTGCATCAAAATAAAATTTTCATAATTAAGAGGGAAAACTTCTGGCAACCCACCAAAAAACGGCCCGCGACCCACCAATGGGTCGCGACCCACACTTTGAGAAACACTGATCTATTAGTGTACCTGTATTGATATTTACTGTTTATTTGTTTACGTTTAGAGTCAAAACTGAAGCAGCATAGAACATAGGACTACAGTTTAAACAGGAATCCGAGGCCATACAGTTATTTAGCCAGCGAACTTCGCCGTGCAGCAGTCTTTGTCTATTAATGAGATACACGTTAATTCGGCGTTTTCCTCGGCGTCTTTTTTCTTTACAGAAGAAGAAACTGCAGCTAAGAGAAATACTTCTTTAATAACTTTCATGTCTTCTCACAAGAAATCAATTGAAGCAAATCATTGTGATTCTACCCTTCCGGCACGGGAAATAATAATAAAAAAAAAAGAGACCTGGAAACCGTGACTGGCTCACAATATGATTTACAACTCTGGCGAAAGTAAAATTACCGAGTAGCCACCTAGGTCGCTTTCGCTGTGGGGGGCAACGCTTCGGAAACGCATCTTCGAATAGCCATAGCCTTAAAGAACGTCTCGACGCATAGTTTAGGAATTCTTGCTGTAAGGGTCTATAGCAAGTGGAAGATGAAAGAAAAAAGGATAAGTGGAACGCGAAAAAAGGAAAAGATAAAACAGAAACTAAAAATGGGTGAAAAGAACGTAAAAGAGATAGAAAGGTTGCTTTTTTTTTCTTCCACTTCTTGCGTAGGCTATCAGCCGGTGCACAGTTTCCCACGGAGGTATTAGTTCTCAATGCTTGTGTAGTCATCGAGGCAATTTACACCAAACTCTTGCCGTATGAAAAGAATATTTCCCTTGCTTTTTCTATTCTCCATACTTCTTTTTTTCCCCTTATTACAAAGTGTGAAATGTCTGGAAATTCCAGACGACTGGAAAGGACACCAGGATTCAGTCTTTGGTTCTCGCTTTTCAAAAATCCTATAGAAATATACGTTGTAATTTTGCTGGTTTTTATACCTAATTGTGTTTATATATATATACACAGTATATTATTACTGTATTTTCAAATGCATATGAGGATAAGATATACATTGAGTTCCATCAAACATACAAAACGAACTCTTCACAATTGTCCTGTATCTAATTATCAGATTTGAAAATTATTGTGTTGCTTTTTATTAGAATATTAGGGTGGATAAAGCTCTTTGTTTTAAACTAATAAATAAAAATAATGGTTACAACTCATTACATCGTAGTTTAGTGGTTAGAGCGTTGAAGTCACGTGCGCGTGGTCCAGGGTTCGATTTTCGGGTGGAGCTTCCCAATTTCTGGGATCCACCCAGCGGGCGTCACGTGAGTAAAAGACGTGATGGCCACTGGGCTTAGAAAGCTCGTGGTACGCCTGTTAGAAACAGGGCAACGTAGCCATGCTCTGCTGGCCTCTACTTGTCGTTTGGCTGGATGTAGTTCCGCCAGTCGCTAAAAGGTGGCGTTAGAACGGATCAGTAGGGATGGCCACAAATTTCCGGTTCCGTCGGAACCGGTTCTCGGAGATCCGGTTTTCAGAACAGATCCGGTTCCAGACCTGGATCCGAAAACCCGGTTCCAGAACCGGATCTTAGGAACCGGTTCCAGATCTGGATCTGAAAACCCGGTTCCAGAACCGGATCTTAGGAACCGGTTCCAGACCTGGATCCGAAAGCCCCCAAAAGACCCGTAAAGGAGGCACAAATTTCACCTTCAAAACACTGCAAAGATGACCACGCGCTTGTGCCCTCCCCGCCCAGACTCTCTTGTTCCCCAGAAAAAAATTTGGGCCACCAGTGTTTTTTTTTTTGGTCCACCAGTCGGTGTTTAGCCAAATGAGTTGGCCAATTTGCCTGTTTAACCATTGAGTTTGCCAGTTACCCAGTTTATTTAGCCAAATGAGACAAGCGGCCTCCGCCTGGGCGCCTGCCTGTCGCTTCCACCATTTCATCTAGCACACTGTTCACAGCCTTCCAGCAGCTCGGGTTTAGCGTAGGGATCGTCACAAAGTTTCGGTTCCAGACCTGGATCCGAAAACCCGGTGCCAGAACCGGATCTTGAGAACCGGTTCCAGATCTGGATCCGAAGAACCGGTTCTAGACCTGGATCTGAAGAACCGGTTCTAGACCTGGATCTGAAGAACCGGTTCCATGCCTGGATCCGAAAAACCGGTTCCAGACCTAGATCCGAAAAACCGGTTCCGGAACCGGATCTTCTAGAACCGGATCCGTCCAGACCCAAAAACCGGTTCCAACAGGGACCGGTTCTGGCCATCCCTACGGATCAGGCCCACAAAAAGAGCTATTACGCCAAGTAATTGGGTTCGGTTTTAATGGTTACAATTGAGGAGCTCATTTCCGAAAGGGGACATTTCTACAATTACTAATTTTACAGTAGAAGGAAATAAAAGTTTGATTTAAAGCGCTTCTGAAAATGTGTCATTTTGAAAAAAAAAATCCCTTAACGGAATCGTTTTGTTATATTCTCTTTAGAATGAAAAATACCCAAGGATGTTATAAAGTAGAGGATCTGCCCATATGTTTCTTCATCCTATTAAGAGTCTTCATTCCGGTGAAATTAAAATACCGCTAATTTTACAGTAATAATCTGATATCTTCAAATAGATAAAAGATAATCGAAATGTGGAGCAAGAGCGCCATAGACAATATTATTTTACATGAGATACCGTTATCACGACTCACTTATCTGCTTTCGATTTCGAGCCATTTTGAAAATCGGCATTTATTTTCGCGTTTCTAAAGAGCTGAAAACGGAAAGCCACTAGGTGACTTGTGGTAACGGTACCTCACGCAAAATAATATTGTCTAGGGCGCTCTTGTTCCATATTTCAATTATCTTTTATCTATTTGAAGATATCACATAATTACTGTAAAATTAGCGGTATTTTAATTTCGCCGGGATGAAGACTCTTAAATCAATGAAGCCAAAAAAAGAAAAGAAACCGAGCATTGGCGCGTGTAACGTAATCGACACATAAATGAAAATATTGTAAATTAATATTAGAAACTTGATAGGTTATAGAATGAGGACATTTACGCTAACCTGTAATGTGAGCGCCTCTAGTGGCGATTCTCTGAAATATAAAACCTTCTTCCTTGATGTAGAAGGAATGATCGCCATTGTGGTTTCTGAACTAAGTGGAAGAACGTGGTGGCAACGACTCTCCTCTACAATCATGAATTTTCATGATTTTTCGGCAATAAAAATACTCTAAAGCATGCTATTTTGTAAATCAGGTTTGATTCTTAATAGAAATAACTTTTCAGGCGATGCGTTTGGCAAATTAGATATTAGGAGAGAAAAGAATTTACGTGATTTCTTGCTTCTTTCGTGCCATGATATATATATTTAAATTACATTTCTTAGTCCTCATGTCTATAACTAGTGTCTATTAATATTTAATATGCTTATTATATATGTCTTGTGTATTCATATATGTTTCTTTTGTGCTAGTAGCTCTACTAAGGTAATTTTGTTATTTAAGAATTTTCTTGTAAAACTCGAGCGAACATGTGTTAGTCGGTTAGCTTCAATAAGCTTTAATGGCTGTTGACTGAACTTATTTAAAGGAACTTTCGAAGTGAAATTAACTATTAAATCGAACGAACCTATGAGAGACATTCTATATTTAGTGTTGTGGAAATTTAAAATTGAAATTGTTAAAATCTAAGCGAAAATTGAATTACAGCCAAAGAACATTTTTCATGGGTATTACCTATTTATCTTCTTGTTGTTATATATATATATATATATTTTTCTGTTATTAGTTACAATAGAAAGAGGACTAAACATAGATAGTGTTAATCAAACTATTTCCATGCATATCTCATTCCGCCGCCACTTAATTTGTATGAGCAAACATTTTTTTTTTTCTTTCGGAGTATTTTAACCTCTAAATTGCTACATACAAATTATATTTTAAGTTCAGAAACCACAATCGCCTTGTGATAGCTTTGGTGAAAAGGGCTACACATTGTGCGTGCATGGAAATAAAAAAGAATTTGGTAAATTTTTGTAAAAAAGGTAAATTTATTGAAAAAAAAAAAAGGAACATGGCACGACGAGAGAATTTACTTATTGAGTTTTCTGACGATAGTGAGAACATGTCTGAATATGAAAGTACGGTAGAAGGATCTGAATTGAGTGTAGGTAAGGATGAAGGCCGCCATAGAAATGAAATAGAAGGTACTTGTAATATAGGAATTCAAACCACACTGCCAATCACAGAACATGTGCCAGTAAGGGGTGCATGTGAACCATTAAATTGTTTAAATCAGTGTGTAGGTAATTATTCTGAAGGGAGTTCTTCATCTTATAATGAAATTCAAACTACAGGGTGCGATTCTGCGCCGCATTTATTACGAGCTAATCAATTCAAACCGCACAAAATAATGTCTACCTTTTCTCGAATGCAAATGGGTGCTCATGCTCAAACTTCTAATATTTTGCAAGGGCAGAGAATTAGCATAAGAAAGGTGGGTTCAATCGAGGAATCACATGTAAGAAATATTCATTACCCCGAAACTCAGTTTCATGGTTGTATATTATCTGAATCTAACCCGCATTTTCCTAGGTCTAACTTTGAAAGAAGTCAAAATTTAGATTCACATGTAACTGTTAATATGCCTCGTGGCACAGATGTACTTAGGGATGACACTGAAGAAACTCACATAAAACAGCCCTATGCTGATATTAAGAGTACTAATATATTTCAAAATCGTTTGAGTAATAATCTTGAAACTGGTAGGCCTATTTTAGGTAATGATAACTTAGGTTTCACTATGGCTAGACCCGCCTTAGCATGTGACTTTCGAAAGCATGTATCCCAGAGTGCCTATGTCGCATTGCAGAAACAAATTCATTCTTTACCTGTGGTGGACGGAACTGAAAGTCATTCTTCATTCATATTTTTGGTTCGTCTAGACGAGATAATTAGGCGTCAGGAAATGACTGTAGAGGTAATTTTAGTTGCGAGTTTAGAACAAACTCGTGGTGAGTTTAACCGCACCTTATATTCCTTCTTGAGTATATCTAACAATTGGGGACAGATTTGTTCTAGTTTGCTTGCAAGATTCGTGTCTACAATTAGTAGAACGCAATTTGTGAGTCAGTATTTTTATAGAATTATGTTAGAGCACGAAAATATGTATACCTTCCTGCAAGAGAAACTAAGTATTGCCAATGTTTTGGGTCTTCACTATGACGATCACGTGTTTTGCGACATAGTAACCAATTTAGTACCTCCGCATATTTATGCGAGATATTTCACAAATCAGATTCCTACTACTGTACCCGAGCTTATGACCATTGCTCAATCTTGCGACCACTTTATCAGGTATAATAATGATTATTGTAAATTAAAGGGTAATGTAAAGTTCGCTCAAGGTATTTTGAACTTTTCTAAACCAATGGATTTTTCGGATAAAAACTCTTCACCTCAAAAATCCCGTATGGAAAGGAATATTAAGTGCTTTAGATGCAAACAAACTGGGCATTTTCAGAACTCCTGTCCTTCCTTACCCAAAGTTACATCTCAAGGAAAATTCTTACCTCGAACTTTGTTAAATCATCTAGAAAGGGACAAACAAGTGCTATTTATTCCAGTAACAGTGGATGGTGTTTCAAATTCTTGTATTTTGGACTCAGCGTCTTGTGTAAATTTGATAAGTAGAAAATTTCTGAACCTTATACGTAATAGGGTACAGGTAAACATTATACCCACCAACTTCACCACTGTGGGAATAGGTGAGACTGTCGTGACGCTCCATCAAAAGGTCAAAATTAGTGATACAGACTTTCACTTGTGGTTTTACGTAACAAACTCTACCCATTTCGATCTTCTATTGGGAAATCAGTTCATCTTGGACAATAAGGTTATTATAGACATATCCCAAAAGAAACTTATTATCACCACGTTAAACCTAACAGTGCCTTTATACTGGAGGGAAGATTTAGTGCCTGCTAACGTTGTACGTTCAGATATTTCTTCCAGTGAGTTTAAATCTGTGCTTAGTCAACCAAAATCCACCTATTCCAAAACCAAGACGCCTATCCAAAGGAAAAGGAACTATCCTGGTAGCACCATACGGAGTTTGAATGAGGATCCTAGGAAGGAAGGAAGGAGGGAGGAGGAACCAGTCCAAGGACAAACCGCAGGTAGCACTATTCCTAATCAATTATGTTGTTTTAATAATGTTTTCAATTCCAGGGAATTATATAAGGACAACAATAAAAATTACGAATTGGTCGAGAATGAAAATAATGAGGTAGATAATATTGAAATTTCAGATAGTTTAAAAGAGAAGTATCCTGAATTGGTAGAATATGTTCAAAATTTATGTAATTCCTATTCAGATGTTATCTCGAATTCTTTAGGCGAAATTAAAGATTTTACTTATAAGATAGAAATGGAAGATCCCACACCTGTTAGATTACAACCGTACCAAGTTACAGGAAGTAAATTAAAAGAACTGGAATCCCATATTGATGAGCTAATAAAAGAGGGCGTTTTAGAAGAGGTTCCCTATTCTCCTTATTCGTCTCCATGTTTTTTGGTGACGAATAACGATAAATCTAAACGTTTAGTTGTGGCCTTCTCAGAAATTAACAAGAAGGTTAGGGTAACCAGTTTTCCTAGCCCACATGTAGAGGCTACTATAGCCAACTTAGGCCAAGATACTCTGTTTTCTCGGTTAGACATTCGGAAAAGTTTCTTTCAGATGAACATCTCTGAAGAAAGCAAGAAATATACTACCATTTGCACGCCCACTCGCTTGCTTGTTCATCGTAAACTCCCAATGGGGTTTAGATGTAGTACGTTCGTTTTAACTAGCTTTATGCACAAGATCTTTGGTGATATGATAGGTAAAAACTTAGAGGTGTTTTGTGACGATTTTCTTATACACACCAAAGATGTTGAAACACACAAGCAAATATTAGTAGAAGTTTTAGAAAGACTGCGTAAATGGGGTATAACTGTGTCGAAAAAGAAATTATCACTGTTTCAAACAAAAATAAAATTTTTAGGATATGAATTTGAAGGTGGCTTTTCTAGAATAGATCCCGAGCGTGTAGAAGCTGTGCAAAATCTACCTCAGCCTAAAAACAGGAGGGGCGTTAATCGCATTTGTGGTTACTTTAATTATTATAAGAAATATATACCGGATTATGCCGAAATTATGGCTCCTTTGCATAAATTACGTTCTGTAAAAAATAAATTTCATTGGGGACCACAAGAACAGGAAGCCTTACAACGAGTAAAACAGGCTTTTGTAGATCATGTAATTTTGCGTGTGCCTGATATGGATAAACCTTTTGTTATTCATTGTGACAGCTCGTTTAAAAGATTTTCTGCAATTCTTTCGCAGTATGATGAGGAAAAACTTTTAAGACCTGTAGCTTTGTTTTCTAAGGCTGTTCCTGAGTCCGATTGGTCTAAGAACATTTTTGAATTGGAACTTAAATCTCTCTGTTTGGCGCTCCAGAAATTTGAAATGTATTTGATTAAGCCTTGTACTATATTTTCTGACAACTCTTCCTTAACATGGCTATTGCGTAATCACAAAAGAATGAGGAAGTATGGAACGTTAATTGAAAAAATATCGCGATTTCAATTTAAAATTATTCATTTAAGAACGTCTCAGAACTTTTTGGCAGATTTCTGGTCTAGAGTTAACAATGGGGTGGAATTTCATAATTTTGACGATCAATATAACGAAATTCAAGATTTTAAAGGACAAACAGTAAATTTATCTTTGGCTAATTTCTGGAATGCACCTGTGTTCAGTCGTCCTCTTAAGGAGTTACAAAGTGAAGACCAAGAAATAAAAGGAATTATAGAGCAGGTTAAGCAGGGTCAGCTTGCTGACAAATACAAAATAAATGATGGTATTCTTTTTGTCAAAACTAAAGGAAGGAAAAATCAAGGATGGAGGATTTTAGTGCCTGAAGCCATGAAATACAGCATCATGAAATTCTTTCACGAGGATGAAGTGGGCGGATGTCACACCGGCTTTTCACGGACAGCAGCCAAGATTGCCCAAAGATGCAGTTGGAAGAACTTATTCCTCGACGTAAGGAAGTACGTCCAAGGATGCTTGCGATGTCAGACGTGCAAGGATGGTAATAGGAAGAAACAGGGTGTTTATTACTCCCGGAAAACAACCAGACCTAACCACTGCTGGTATTTTGATACCGCCGGGCCGTTCCCAAATTCAGGACCGTTTAGGCATCTATTCATTGTTTGTGACGCTGCATCCAGGTTTGTGATGATTGAACCACTAAGATCTTTAAACTCCAAGGTTATTTGCAGTAAGCTGGAAAACCTTTACTTTCTTCTGGGAATTCCTAATAAAGTCGTCCATGATCGTGCGCAGATCTTCACAAGTTTCTACATGAAGCAACACCTTTTTAGCCTTGGTATTCAGGACATTACTACGGCTCCCTACTCACCTAGCAGCAACCAGGCGGAGAGACAGATTCGATCGATTAAGAACATTCTGAGAACGTATGTTAATGAGCATCAATCAGATTGGGCCCAATACATCAAGAAAATACAGTATACGCTCAACATGTGTGTCTCAGAATCGACTGGATTTGAGCCGGCGGAGATCTATCTTGGTCGTAAGTTGTCCTCACCCTTGGATGTTCTATGGGAATTAAACTTGGAAGAACTAGACGGAACTCCTGATAAAGAAGAGAAAATGGCGAAACTTGTCGAAAACATTGATCGATCTTGGAAGAGAAAGCAGAAATGTTACTCTAAAACCAGAAACTTGCCAAATTATCATAGAGATCAATTAGTTTTGGTAAAGAAGTTCCAAAAGGCCTCAATTATTAAACATTTTACTCCTAAGTTAAGTCCTTTATTCGAAGGTCCCTTTAAAGTTTTGAGCAAACCTAATTTAAATACATTGTGGTTGCAAGAGGTTGCAAATCCTAAGCGTATCATAAAGAGAAATGTTAATCACGTTAAGCCTTATAATTCAGTAAGCCAAACGTAGAATGTAATAGAAAAAAAAATGAAATAAAAGGAGAAAAAAAATCTTTTTAAAATGTAACAATAATATTCTGTACAGTTATTTTGTGTGTTTTTCATTTTTGTATTTTCCAGATATCTGGCAGTGAAGTGTATAGTGTCTTAGTGTAGTGAGATGTGAAAGAGTGTATCATCTTATCATAATACCGCGGTATTTCATCCATAAGTGTTGTGTCCATAAGTTGTAAGTGGTCGTCGCTGGAATTACTGTATGTATTATATTTTTTTTATTTTTGCAATGGTCATAGTCTATTATCCTTTATGTGCCGATTAACTTCTGTAGTCCAAAATATATATGTATTTATACATATATATTTTAGCAGGGACAGGGAATTTTTATGTAACGTAATCGACACATAAATGAAAATATTGTAAATTAATATTAGAAACTTGATAGGTTATAGAATGAGGACATTTACGCTAACCTGTAATGTGAGCGCCTCTAGTGGCGATTCTCTGAAATATAAAACCTTCTTCCTTGATGTAGAAGGAATGATCGCCATTGTGGTTTCTGAACTAAGTGGAAGAACGTGGTGGCAACGACTCTCCTCTACAATCATGAATTTTCATGATTTTTCGGCAATAAAAATACTCTAAAGCATGCTATTTTGTAAATCAGGTTTGATTCTTAATAGAAATAACTTTTCAGGCGATGCGTTTGGCAAATTAGATATTAGGAGAGAAAAGAATTTACGTGATTTCTTGCTTCTTTCGTGCCATGATATATATATTTAAATTACATTTCTTAGTCCTCATGTCTATAACTAGTGTCTATTAATATTTAATATGCTTATTATATATGTCTTGTGTATTCATATATGTTTCTTTTGTGCTAGTAGCTCTACTAAGGTAATTTTGCTATTTAAGAATTTTCTTGTAAAACTCGAGCGAACATGTGTTAGTCGGTTAGCTTCAATAAGCTTTAATGGCTGTTGACTGAACTTATTTAAAGGAACTTTCGAAGTGAAATTAACTATTAAATCGAACGAACCTATGAGAGACATTCTATATTTAGTGTTGTGGAAATTTAAAATTGAAATTGTTAAAATCTAAGCGAAAATTGAATTACAGCCAAAGAACATTTTTCATGGGTATTACCTATTTATCTTCTTGTTGTTATATATATATATATATATTTTTCTGTTATTAGTTACAATAGAAAGAGGACTAAACATAGATAGTGTTAATCAAACTATTTCCATGCATATCTCATTCCGCCGCCACTTAATTTGTATGAGCAAACATTTTTTTTTTCTTTCGGAGTATTTTAACCTCTAAATTGCTACACGCGTCTGATTGACTACTCTTGTTTCCGCCATGATTGTTGGCTCAAAAACATTACAATCTTATTGGGCTGAATGGGCAGAGTAGGAGTGGCGAAACTGTGACGTATGGCTTCAAGATTTTGTTATAAGTGCAGATCCTCTATTTTATAAGATTCTTGAAAATACCGAACTGAATGAAAAAGGTGGATGAGTTCGAAACAACTCCCTTTACACTGTGATTTCTATCAAAATGTGTTCCTGTTTGCAAACACCCTGTTGAATAATCCAATAGAGCTCATCCCAAAGATTCAGAAACCGTTGAAAAGTGAATAAAAGAAAAAAACGGAGTGCTTTGCCTTTTTGAAAATAAGCTCTGGAATTAGATTTAGAAATGTACAGGCAAATACGCGTGAAATATTTTACTAGACCTATAAGCTTTGCCTCTGTCAGACGTGGGTCTAACAGAACCACGAGAATTTGGCAAAGGTTAGAATGTATTAAATCGAAGAGAAGTTAGACGATCAAATTTGCTCTAATGATTACTATGTACGCTGTCCTATCCATGATACTATAGTGATTGCAACGAGTCGTGAAGCTTGACCTAGATATACCAATTTTACCAATCAATAGAACACAATGAAGTGTTCCGGTCGTCGAACCACCATCCATGCGATGCTGCCGGTGTCATCTGTCGCACTTTGCAGAGAATGTCACCTGAGAGCACAGTGTTGTCAGATTGTCAAAAGTTTCTTTTTTTATTTATTTTTTGTCATGTTTTATATGTTTGCTATTATTATTGTTACAGTTTTATTCGAATAAATGTTAGTATTCTGTGTTATATCGGTAGTTAGGGAAATTTGCCCCTCTGGAATAGTTCTCCGATCGTGATGATCCTAGGTTACCAGTATTTTTGAAGTGCCAATTTCAGCACCAGTTTACTCAAATTCCCTTCCAGGGAAAAATATAAAATCACCACTGCCAGTACAGCACATCGCTGTCCATGTAGGCATCTTGTGTCTGAGATATTCCACTTTCACTTAGAGTGTTGAAAATAACTTTACCACTAGCGCTATCTGAACGATGATTCTATCAAATACTTAAAACCTGTGCTTCACGTTCAAATGGTTGTTGTATATCTAGTAATTTGTGGTTTTTCTTCAGACTTCTGAGGAAACTAATCATTTGACTATTAGCGTATCTGTATGGGAATTCTATAAAATACTTTCCTCTGCCTTCTTGTACCATATATCTGGGTTGGAATACAAAACACAGTTTTTGATAATAAGGTTCAAACCCGGCTATAAGATGGCAGCACATGAGTTAAATCGTCTTTCTATCGTATTCTTTAAACGGACTAAAATAGGGTGTATATATAGGATGCTTGCGGCGTAGTCTTACATGGATCAGTTTTCCACGAAATTTACTGCAGAACGATGCTAGTGACTATGCAAAGAAAACTAGATCACCGAGAGAAAAAAAGAGAAAGAAAGTATACGAGGAATAAGAAATAGGGAAAAAGTGAACAAGAAGTATAAAATAAAAGAAAAAAACGAAAGAGGAATGGGAAGGGAAGCGAATAGTGATGGCGTTCTTTTCTTCGTTATTACTTTATTCCACTTGAGCAAACGAAATTAAAAAGAATAGAAGCGAATTCCGCCCCCTGCCGAGATAAAGAAATATTATATATATATATATATATATATATATATATATATATATATATATATATATATATATAATATGAACGAGAAATAAAGAGAAAAAGACACAGAGAAAGAGAGAAATCTGTGCTGGTTGAACGCGAAATGAGATTCCGGTACTATAGTTGACGGAACAGACTACGAGCTATATGGTGGATGTAAGGGGAACGGGTATATATAGAGAGATTGCCCATTTTGTACCAAAGTAAGGGGGAAACGGACGAAAAAAAACTAGAACTCTTGTAGAGGAGTTGAGGGCTTGAAGGGAAAAGAAAGACGAAATTGCGATGATGAAGGAGAGTGAGGGTTTTTGGGGGGGTGATTCGGATAGATCTCTATTGATCATCAATGGTGTAGGAGCGTAGGGGAAGGAATATGCCGCAATCATGATGGTTGATGAACTTCTTGCTATTATATAACCGCAGTCATTCCCACACGTCACTTAGGGGTTATCAAACAGAGGAATACTAGGAAAATATTTGTATCCAAGAAAATATATTCAAGGAACTGTAATAGAATGACCGAACTCTACTATCTGCAATAAAAACCAGTTGAGAATGCTCTAAGACCCTTGCCAGAACGAACTTAAAAATTATTAATTTTTTATTATTAACTTTATTAATTACAGGCTTTATACCAATTGTTCTATGTATTTTATTATTATACTCATTAAACAATTCTTGTAATATATATATATATATATATATATATATATATATATATATATATATATATATATATATATATATATATATATATATATATATATATATATAGATAGATAGATAGATAGATAGATAGATAGATAGATAGATAGATAGATAGATATCCATTTATAATTTCCTTGAATACTCGAGTTTCTATTAAAACGTTCTACGATATGTTGTTGTACGAAGACAAATCCTCAAACTGAAGGGCTTACAATTGAAAAATTCGCATAATATCAGCTCTCTATGACTTACGGTTCCCGAGATATGGCTCCTTAAATCTCCTGAGATCCGAACTTTTTTGGCTAATATCTGCGGTAGCCAGTGACCACCAATGCTATTTGGTACCAAAATGTTCATAATTCTCTTAGGTATTGATCAACACCATTATTATCTCTCTATGACTTACGATTCCCGAGATTTGGATCCTTAAATCTCTCGAAATCGGATCATTTTTGGCCAATGCCTCGAGAACGGTAAGAGTGACGCAAAAAGTTCCATCACTTTCTTAGGTAGTTTTTGGTGCTGTATCGAATGGAGGGTTCAAAATTGAAAAATACGCAAATAACAGACAGATACACACACAACATAGAGAATTCAGTAACGAACGTTTTAAGTTCGTTGATAATATTAAAACTCATTCTTTAAAAAAAAACATGCTTAAAAAATTAAATAAAACAAAACTCGCCGTCTTTTCTAAAGTAAGGTAGTATAAGTCATAAAATATTAATTTCACAGGAGTGCCAAAGAGAGGGCGTAACCCTCTAATGGCTGGGAGTGAAACATCTCTTCCTCAAAATGGATGCTCTAAAATGATGAATAAAGATATCTATTTTATACCTTACTCCCTCACCTAAAAAAAAAAAAATCACAGGAGAAACGAAAAAGCGTTTTCAAAATAGTTTTGTTGAATTGCGGTGATTGTTTATTGACGGAAAAATTGTTCACTTCCTGCGTTCCAGTTGTCCACGTCTCAAAACATTTCTTAAAAAAAAAAAAAAAAAAAAAAAAAAAAAAAAAAAAAAAAGCATGCGACAAACATCTTGGCATTTCACCTGAACGAATAAAACGCAAGCTCTGACGCGACGTTGCCGAGTGCTAAGGGGTGTAGCTATGGCTAAACAGACAAACTAAAGCGCGATCAGGTGGCAGAGGATAGACGTGGATGTGTACAAAATGAACGTGGCAATACCGCTAGCCACTCATTTGCTAGCAGCATTTAAAAGGAACTTAGATCGCCGCCTTCAAATGCCGAGATGTTTGTCACGCCGTTTAGTGTCCCTCGTACTAATGTAAGTAAGAAAAAAAATTTTTTGATAACTCAATTTCGGCCAAAAAAGTGACTTGATATAGTTTACCTTTCAGCCCGAGATTTGTGTGCAACTTAAGAAAAAATAAAGGCTTATCTAAACAGTGGCAAGTATTTGATCTGAATATATATGGGAGGCACGGTGGCTCAGCGGTAGAACGCTTTCCTTTGGTGCTCGGGGTCCCTGGTTCGAACCCCAGCCAATTAAGTTTCTAATGGACAACACCGTGTCCATGAATTTCATTATATATAGATAGATAGATCCTTTGATTGATATAGGGAATTACCTTTCTGTTTTCTTTGAAATTACCGGGAATTTTAATGGGTCTGTCTTTACTAATTTCTGCTTCAAATCTGGGGCCGCGGTAGCTCAGTGGTAGAGTGTTTACCTCTGATGCATGGGATTCTTAATTCTTTAAGTCTCAAGAACATATCTGATATGAAACTACTATATGTTCTGTTGCATTTTTTTTTTATTTTTATATCAATTTTTGCTTGTTTGACATGTGACTGGGTTCTTTCTAGGTAACATTCTTTTGTAGCAACAAGGCTATAATAAAGAACGTGAATATGGCAGTTTCAAGGTCTCTGCTGCACTTTTTCACTGTTTTTGTGTTTTCTTTCTGTTGTCTTTTTTGCGCCTAAGTGAATAAGTACTAGTGAAAAAAATATGATAATTTTCGAAAGTACATCATTAGATATTTACCTACAAAATGAACTTAACCCTTGTAGTACGGGGATTTTCAAGCAATTTTTCAGACCTTTATTTAGGTAACAACTGCTTCAGAATAAAGCAGGCTTTCAAATGAAACATGACGCATGTCCGTATGACGTACGAAGAAAAAGAATTTTGAAAAAAAAAATCCCTGTTTGCAAGTTTGGAGCCCTTAGAACGGCCCTGGGTGAGAGTACGTAACCCTAATGTATCCTGAAAATACGTTCGGATATTGGTAATGTTTGTCCCAAATATCATGCTCATATTCAGAACAGTGGTGTTTGAAAAATATTTCCCAATTCTGTTTGAATATACAAAATAGCATATACAAATTGGGAAAAAAATACGATGTAAAATAAAATTTTTTAAAAATTCTGGACAGGATACTTTGCATATGAATTTTATGGATAGTACGTCAATCTCTTCATAATAAAGGATACTTTCCAATGCCTCTATGACGTACGAGGAAAGGGAAACTTTGCAAAATTCGGGAAATTTCTCTGAAAAATCCCTCTTTGCAAGTTTGACGGCCCCTAGAGCGGTACTGGGTGAAAGAACGCAACCCTACGTGCTCTGAAAGCCAAGTAATTTTTTTAATATGTTTCGCGATACATGATAAACCCTCACATATAGCAGGTAGAAAAAGGAAGACATACAGTGACAGATCTAGGCTGGGTCCGAGGGTCCTAGACCCTCCCAGTTTTTTGAATGACAAAAATAAAGCTATTATTTACATATTTTTGAAAGTTTATAGTAAACATGACATACCTTTCATAGTCTGGGTTCTGACTGTCCTCCTCCCCCCCCCCCCCGTTTTTACCTTCTAGATGATGCACCTCTAAAGACAGAAATAGTAAGATCTAAACTCTGTACTTCCTCTATGAATCGAACTTGGATCCTCAGACAGCAAACGTAAACATACAAACAAGACCTTTAGCAAAGAGGGTTTTCTCGACATCGAGTTTTTGTTTTCTTTTTGAGCTACAAAAAAAAAAAAAATCAACGACAGGCCCTATCTTATTCATCGCTTCTTTCTTAGATGTTGTATATTTAAAAAAAAAAAACTTTTTAAAAAAAGTTCGTAGACAAAAAGAACCAATGTCTATATATCATTTTCCACAATAACTTCAACATAATATGGAAAATAAATGTGAAGAAAAATCTTCCATTTTCCAGCAGACGGTGCATACGTCACGTTCCGCAGCTATGGAAGCGCTTTTGTGTTTGTCTTTTTGGAAAGAAAGAAAGAGGGGGAAAAAGCAAGAAAAGTTTACTCCAGCTTATGAGGGAGTTCGCTGTAAAGACGGGTATAAAACTGGACAGGTGTGACCTCGACGTGTCAACTCCCTGGTGAGAAAATCTGGAAACTCCTTAGATTTGACACCTCTCACGTTTTTCTCTAACTGCCCAAATGGGTAACATGAGAAACAAACGTGCTTTAAAAAAAAAAAAAAAGGCCTAAAGAATACGACATAATATATAATGTTCCACTTTTTTTATTTTCTAATGTATACAACAGAAAAGAATAAATCATACGGCAGGAATTAGCTTTAAATATATATATCATGAACTACGCAAAGGGGAAAAAATGAAATGATATCTTGCAGGTTAACGCCTCACAATTATGTCCTTTACGTTGAGGGAGACGATGATTACGGCAAATGAATGGTGATGGAAAGATTAGTGGAATGAAAACGTGGGAAAAAGCGGGAGTACCCGAGAAAACCCACAGACACAATGTTGTTCACCACAAACTTAGCCGGGAATAGAACCAGGGACCCCACGTACCAGATGTAATAATTCTTTCACTTAAAAAAAAAGCTAACTGATTTACTGAATCCTCAGTAACTTAATTTCCCTAATTACTACTACTACTTTTGCTAATTGGATCAAAAGATCCAATAGATATATTTCAATCAAAAATGAAATTTTGAGTTTTACGTCCCACGGTTATGCCGGTTAGGCTAAAGGAGACGGTGATAATGAGTAATGAATGAAATGGTGGAATGAAGAAAGTGGGAGGAAACGGGAGAACCCCGAGAAAACCCACGCACACGGTGTTTGTCCACCACAAAGTTTACTTGGCGGGAGCAGGGTTTGAACCCGAGACCCCTAGCACCAGAGGTGAACGCTCTACCACTGAGCCATCGCGGACCCCTATATTTCAATCAAAAATGTTCTTGTACGCCTTATAGAATATCTGGAGAACTGCACATAGTGTAGCCAAACCCAAACTATCACTTAACTCAGTATGATGTGCTTATTCCGTAGAAAATATGAAAACTCGATTTAGGATCCGTTCAAAAATTTTGTGACCCCTAATCCAAAAACTTATCACTCTCGAAGTTCCCAATATTTTGATGCATTTTGGATCATTCCTAAAACTTTTGATCAAGTTCGCAATCTTTTGTCCACTTTTTTGGATTATTCCTAAAAATTACTGTTTCCATTAATCTTTAAGGACAGAGATACGAACACAGAAATGTTGAGGACAGCTAAAATTCCTAAGGCTCTCCCATGGCTGGATTAGGGGAGGGGTCTTATGGGGAGCCATAGCCCCGGGTCTCCACTCTCATCAAAATCTCAACTGGCTATCTAAAAAGAATCATGGAGATACAAACATGAAATAAAATATGGCCAAAAATATAAAACATATCCCTTTAACTTTCTTACTGTGCTTTCACAGAAATGTATTAATTGAAATCAGCAGGAGCCACATATCTACTTTTTCTATCCCCGGGTCCCCAGATCGGTTAATCCAGCCCTGGGCTCTTCCTCCGGGAATTAAACCCAGGACTACGTACACTAAAGACACACGCTCTAGCCACTAGACCCGGCGGAAAGCACTACTGAGTCACCGTGCCATCCAGGAAAAATAAAAGAAAGAAAAATGAACTAATAATCTTGCATTCAGATCGGGATTCCTTGGATCAATCACCGATTGGAATGCATATATAGTTTGGATTTGAGTTAGCTTTTATATTTTTCATTCTCAGTCAGTATCTAGATTATGAAGGGCAAGCAAGCCCTGCTATTAACGTGAGCTCCGAACCACGACCAGGGGCTTCAATTTGTGAAGTTGGCTTTAGTGGTGCCCATTTCCATCAAGTGCTTGAGCGCAACCCCTCTACCAAATATACCATCTACCGCCAAGGAGAAAAGCAGTAGAAGAGACCGAAGTTAGTTGTCGCATTGTTTCGTAGACTAAATTTTATTATTCAATTTCGGAACTTTTTTAAGTTAGCATTTTCGAAAGTTTTATTATTGTACGTGGTACTTTCAATGAAAAATGTACGTCCCATGAAATCTTATGGGCGCAAACTACGCCCTAAAACCCGCCTGTGGGCAACTCTAATTGACGGGGACATAGATCGTTATGGAAAATCAATTGTCACAGTATAGTACGTTCTCTAACACACTATCTCGCCCAGAAGAATGGGGGGGGGGACTAGGGGCACAGTGGCACAGTGGTAGAGCGCTTACCTCTGGTGTGTAGGGTCCGTGGTTCGGTCCTCGCCCAAGTAAGTTTGTGGTGGACAACATCGTGCCTGTGGGTTTTCTCGGAGTATCCCGTTTCCTCCTACACTCTCATTTCATGGAACTCTTCCATCATAATTCATTTGCGTAAATCATACGTCTCCCTTAGCTTAACAGGCATACACCTGGGGGGTTAAACTGAAAGATAGAATTGGCGGGAAAGGGGCAAACCACCAGCCCCAGCTACATGTGATTCGGGTTTATGTCTATGCAGATACAATGTTGGTGATTAAGAGCTTACACGATGTTAATCCTGCATCTTGAAACTAATTCAAATACGATTGGCGGTATAGGGAGTTTATATTATAGAATTCATGAGCTGTAAAAGCGATGTATTATTTTATCATTATTGATTAATTGGAATCTAACGTGACTCTTTAGCACCAAGGCAAATGAAATGGGATGTTCAAAGTGGAGTCCGAATCACCACTCAGGTTTATTTCCAAAACAAGTATCTCCGTCGTCCACAATCACAGGAGCCACGCGCATTGGGCATTTGGCCACGAAGAAAAACTAAACTATTATTATTAGTGGTAGTAATAGTAGTAGGAAATATACTAAGTGCTCATACTTTAATAGTTAAGTATTGATTTTTCTAATACGTAAAGGCTCTATTGTAGTAGCAGAGCAAAGGAGTTCACTTTCTAAGTACAGCTCACAGATGACGAGAAGAACCCTAAAACAGGGGTAGTGGGGAAAGGTCAACGACACGGTCAAGTCCATTTTCCGTTTTATGAGGTCTGGTTTATACTTAGATGTCGTCTGCTACTCAGGGTAAAGTTATATGTGTGCTATTCAGTGGTGTCATTTGAAATCCTTGTGCGAAAAGTGGGCGAGCCCATACCTACGTCACACTACTTCTGCTAGGGTTCTTCTCGTCATCTGTGAACTGTACGTAGATCGCACGGTAGATGTTTCCAGGTTAAAACCTTGCTACAAATATATTGTTATCTCATTTGTCAGTGCTCTGTCTTAAGACAGGTGCTAGTCCACTTCCCCAACGTGGCTAAGGAAGATAAGTTAGGCAATAGCACAGGACTACGGAGGCCATTTCCTTCTCTTCTGGTTCAAACAAGGGATTGATAAATAACACATTAGAGATGGAGTAGAGGAATAGGCTCTCAATTAAGATTAAGAATACCAAGGATAGAAACCACTATGGCAAACTGGAAGTTGAGGGCTGGATTGGAGGAATAGGTTGAGAATTAAAACTAGAGATACAAGAGATACAAAGGGCTATGGCGAAATGGAAGTTAAGGGCTGGATTAGACGAATAGATTGAGAATAAGGATTAGAGATACCAAGAATACAAAGCGCTATGGCGAACTGGAAGTTAAAGGCTGAATTAGAAGAATAGGTTGAGAATTAGGATTAGAAATGCCATCTATACAGTGGGCTATGATGAACTAGAAATTAAGAGCTGGAGTAGAGAAATAGATTGAGAATTAGGATGAATAATACAATGTATATAAGAGCTGTATAATTATGGATATATTACATAGATGCACACTGACACATGTTAATTAATATTTCTCCTTTATAAAGGACTCTTGATTTTTTTACAGTGCCAAGGAAGCAGAACCTTCGAAAAGGGTCTTGGGAAATACTTAGGGTGCAAATATATAAAGCAATTGGAAATTCCAATTTACGTACGGTATCTTCTTTCTTCATAATCGCAGTGATACACAAAATATAAAATAGAGTCGTTATTTCTTTAATGTGATAAGTGACCAGCGTTCAAGCTGAATTCTCAGTAAAGCAATATATATATTTTTTTTAAAAAAAAATGAAGTATCGTATAGCAAGGAACACGTACGGTGTGAAAACAGGAGGGAGTATTTTTAATGCGTCCCGTAGAGTAAAGAAAAAAAAATATATGGAATTGAGGAACCTCCTGAAGTTTCTCAGCGTGGTAGAAGAATAAGTAGAAAGACAAATAGCGATAATCCTAGCAGGAGGAATGGAAAAACGAAACTTTTGTTGAAAAAAAAAAGCCAGAAAATAGTCCGCAAGAAATGACTTTTCTTTATCCAACAAAACAACAGCACAACAACCATCATTGTAAAATGCCGCCTGATGGATAATTTATTGGTGATTTTTTCATATGGATATTCTCCCACCTCCAACGAAAACTTACGAACCAACCAACCTTATTCTCTCCGAAGAAGCCATAATTCCTGATCTCCAGGCATACAGATAGTTTGTCACCACAGAAGTCACGGGAGATAGTCCATAAAAGAACAAAAGTTGAAGACGATACCATGATTTACATGACAAAAGAGGATCGGGTTTTTTATTATCATTGCCTTATGGGTATAACAGGAGGGAGAGCGCTCGAACATGAAAATTCTAAAGTAAAATAAGGTATAAACTTCGCCATTTTTTGTCCTTATGACGCCGAAGGAATTCATAACCATTGGACACCCATTGTCCTTCCATGGCAGGAAATGTTATTTGTCAAACTCTGTAGGAGAAAATATGCGTTCAGGAGGATGGAAGAAATTGAAGATGAACTTCTTTTTAAGAACAATAATGGATACAAGTTTCGAAAGAAAACTAAATGATCAACCCTTCAACTCATTTTTATTTTTCTAATGAATCATGTTTTGCAAGCATCCAAACATCAAAGATTAAGTTTGAATTCTTCTACACTCTATACTAGTAAAATAAATATATCGTACAAAATTCCGCTTGTGTATCCGGTAAGAATAACCAGTTCAATAAAACAGGTTATTGCAAGTTATGTAAGCTGGAATACAAAAATATACTAATTTATCAACACTACTGATATATGTGTGAGACACGAACACTATAAGAAGAAGAAAAAACAGAGAATGGGAACGTTTGAAATATGATGCTAGAGAAGAATGATAAAAATTAGATGGACGAACAAAGCGTTAAATCAGAGGGTATTGGAAAAAGTAAAAATAAAAAAAAAAAGTATAATAAAGAATATTTCAAAAATACACGATAGAAGCATTGGACACATTTTGAGACATGAAGAAGCCTCGTTAGTAGCTACGAAAGGAATTGCAAAAGGAAAATACCTAAAGGAAGGCCTGAATGGAAAATATGGACCAAATAATACAAGACATATGGAAGAGAAGCTACAAAGAAATGAAAAGTCTGGCTCAGGATAGGGAACGGTAGAAAACTGTGTCAAACTATTATACAAGATGTAAGCAAGCAAAAGGAAATAAAAAGTATGGCTCAGGATAAGAAAGAGTGGAAAGTTGTGTCAAACCAATCGAGAGATTTCCGATCTGAGATGATATTGATACTTAGCTTTTGTGAAGTGGTTCAAAATGTTTAAAAGAGGGACATCAATTATATCTGTAAATTATGCGATACTAAGTAGGTTCATAAATGTTGAACTTGGGACGAAGCATCTGAAATACTTTTAGAAGATAAACCACTGCTATCCTATATAATGTCAAAGAAAACTTTTGCATGTGATAGACTCCTAGAAGGCTATGTAAGGTGCTTATGTTGTTAGATATTCGAGAAAATAATCTATCTTCTAAAAATATACTGTTCTATGACAGTATCATCCATATACAATGATTTTAGGCTCTTCATAATTCCATTGACTTCAATGGGAAAATTTCTTCTTTGATTGTTTCGTATATATATATATATATATATATATATATATATATATATATATATATATATATATATATATATATATATATATATATATATATATATATATATGTGTGTGTGTGTGTGTGTGTGTGTGTGTGTGTGTGGGTGGGTGTAGCGTTGCCTACGAGAGAAGAGTTGAAGCTGGCTCGTCTCGAAAGCTCTATCTCGTACCAAAATTTATGTTTCGACTCGTCTCGCCTCGTGGGAAACACCTTACTTGTGACTCATGCTAATCGAGACTTTTCTAAACCTGTCACTGATGAACTTGATTGAAACAAATCGCTTTAGCCGTCTATTGCAGAAAATAGATTTTAAAAATATATTTCGTTCAAGAGTTATTGTGTGGAGTAACGGATAAAATCAGTTAGCGTGATACTGATAACATTACAATCTTATAAGGCCCACTAGCGTGATAAAAATAACATTACAATCTTATAAGGCTCTCTAGCGTGATAATAATAACATTGTAATCTCATAAAACTCACTAACGTGATCCTAATAACATTACAATGTTATAAGGGCCCACTAACGTGATCCTAACAACATTATAATCTTATAAGGTCCACTAGCACTTGCGTAATCCTAATAACATTACAATAAGGCCCACTAGCGTGATCCTAATAACATTACAATCTTATGAGGTCCACTAGTGTGATCCTAATAACATTACAATGTTATCAGGCCCACTAGCGTGGTACTAATAACAGCTTTAAGATAAAAGTTAAAATGAGACTATTTATCGTATTCTTTTGTCTCCAATCGTTTATTTTGTTAACTAGATAGATTAAAGTGTTTAACAAGACATGGTCCGCATAAGCGCAACTTATAATGTAAGAGGTATATAAAAAAACTAGAAAGAGAAGAAAGTCGATATCCATGTATAGCACATACACAAGGACGCTGCAATAGTGTCGACAGCAAAATAGATGCTGTGAGACTCGAAAAGGGTCCGCAGTATGTCTTCCTTCCAGGCGAAAGTGCTGTTCTTGGTTACAGAAATGTACGAGCAATTGGGAAAAGGTCACGGAATGTGGAATTACGACCTCGGATTCCGCCCGGATCTTATATTATTACACACACACACATACACACCAAAAGACTGAAAGAGAATGAGAGACTTAGCATAGGGCTAGCTGCACTTCTGCAGCTGGAGACCAAATTAACACAGAGTATATATTTCTATGGTCTTGTATTTAATGCATGTATAATGAAGTACTAATGCATGAAGAAACAGTGGGCCGGGAATTACATGTAATTAAGTATCTATAAAATGTTACATTCGTAAAAAAGTGATTAATAGTCTAGTATGATGTATCGATCTACAATGTACAACACAACGTTCTTTTTCTATAAATCTCCCTCGTGGCTATATAGCTAGCATACAAGTCTTCCGCACGAGAGAGCGGGTTCGATTCCCTGTGGGGTCACATGTGCTTCGGATCCCACGTTAAGAAGCCTAATCACTGCGAAATTAAAATACCGCTAATTTTACAGTAATTATGTAATATCTTCAAATAGATAAAAAGATAATCGAAATATGGAACAAGAACGCCCTAGACAATATTATTTTGCATGAAGTACCATTATCACGAGTCACATAACAGCTTTGCAGCCATTTATAAACGGGAAAATAAACGTCGATTTTCTAAATGGCTGGAAACTGAAAGCAGATAAGTGAGTCATGATAAGGTATCTCATGTAAAATAATATTGTCTAATGAGCTCTTGTTCCACTTTTCGATTATCTTTTATCTATTTGAAGATATCACATAATTACTGTAAAATTAGCGGTATTTTAATTTCGCCGTGATGGGCCTCTTAAACTGTAGGCCTACTTCTTATGTAACTTGGTCTTGAATGGGGTACTAAACTGCAAATCAACTACCCAACCATGTGACTTCTCCACAGTTATTGGCAGGTTTTCTTCCAGAATTGTTTTCCCAAGTAGTGAGGGGAAACAAAATGTGATGGGCCCGCAGGGCATGCCATGTACAAGAGGGGTATAAAATTGCAATTTCCGGGGAGGGGGGCGCATGTCCATTTATTGTATATACTGTCTATTGGCTGTATTGGTTATATGGATTAGTATATACACTTTTCACTGCAGGCTTTGCAAACTTATTTTCTGATCATCCTCGTATATGAATGACTTGATTGGAAATTTGAGCATAAAATTATTATTTGATTCTCCATTATTCACTTATTTCATATTACTTCATCAACTGATCTAAGGTCAATATGATATTTCATGTTCATGCTTTAAGTACATATAGACCCTAATAACTTATATTTATAAACACAAGGAGGTCCTGGTGTATACATACACTTTATATATTTCTTTAAGAGGCCTCATCACTGCGAAATTAAAATACCGTTAATTTTACAGTAATTATGTGATATCTTCAAATGGATAAAAGATAATCAAAATGTGGAACAAGACCTCCCTAGACAATATTATTTTACGTGAGATACCTTTATCACGAGTCATTTATCTGCTTTCGATTTCCAGCTATTTAGAAAATCGGCATTTATTTTCGCGTTTCTAAATAACTGCAAACGGAAAGCAACTAGATGACTCGTAATAACGGTACCTCATGCAAAATAACATTGTATACGGAGGTCTTGTTCCACATTTTGATTATATTTTATCTATTTGAAGATATCACGTAATTACTGTAAAATTAGCGGTATTTTAATTTCGCAGTGATAGGGCCTCTTAAGGTCCTCACTTCTGTTGAGATGTAAAATTTCAGTGTAAATTCCTACTTCTGGTGGAAAATGAGCAACGCATGCGTGGGTTATCCATGTGTGCGGTACGACGCTCATCATTTCACACAACGGTAAATATTTTCTACTTTCGTTGTCGGGTGGTCTTTGTAACACCCCAGTAAACATTCACATTCAAAATAGATGAGGGAGAAAAGAAGACCTTTTTTGTTGCTGGGGCATATGGGAGGCCAACATCGACAATGAGGAATATGGAAGTGCGTCTTTTGGACCTCCCTCCGACCTCATGATTACAGTGGTCAATATTGTTAAACTTGGTTGGAAAAAGGGTGTGTAAAAAGGCGCAAAGACTTGGAAGGGGATGGTATTCAGTGTCACCGGAAACCATAAAGGCCTCCAGATGGACCACCTCCCTCAGTCAAAACACAGAGACACCTTTGACAAGTAGGATGATACTCCAACGACACGCATCACCTGTTTTGAACCTTGAAACCATTATGAAGGGACTCATTCTGCATCAGTTCACTCTCCAGAAATGACATCCCCTTTGCAAAACAACCCCTGTCTCTTCCTAAAGCCCAGGCAAAAACATGCTCCCTTTTTGCCAATATTTTGGATGTTTACCACACAGTTAAACATAAAAGGGACCCCCTAGTGGTGTTTTTGATGGAGTCTTTCATTGACAAAATTCTTTTCGCACTTGCAGATATTTGTTATGCGAACCGTTAGTTCATGCGGCAAGCACTCGCCATCAGACATGGCACTATGTTTTGCATTTATATTTTTTCTTAAACCTTCTAGTGTTTTAGCACACGGAGAACAACAGATCGGTAATTTTTCGTTACGTGATGTTTGGTCAGC
This sequence comes from Thermobia domestica, assembly GCF_964235325.1. NCBI lineage: Eukaryota > Metazoa > Arthropoda > Insecta > Zygentoma > Lepismatidae > Thermobia > Thermobia domestica. Next base: position 273,119,791 of record NC_137462.1, read on the forward strand.
ACACATTCCAATGTCTGAACCTGGGATTACTACTTACCAAACGAGGTGGCTCACCAATTGCCTCATGATGATCCATACTACCAAATGTTGTATAACCTCAATGGCAATTGATCTCAGACCAACCGATAGGCCATACGTAAGCACTTTATCGCATCTTATACAAGTTAAATTTATTTCATGTTAATATTTCCAAAGTTTATAAAATCAATATTCTGTTAACTTATTTTAGTCAATGTGCTTACCACCCATTTGACTTAATTATGTTGTTTATTGAAGTTAGGTTCTTTTTTTCAGCACAGGGGCTACGTAAAACGTTGGCCTACAGTTCAAAGTGGAACTGGAACCGCTAATGTGTTCAATGCTCTCCCACCAGTATCTAACACAGACCCAGGCACAAAAGACACGCGCCCACACTAGCCACTAAACTAGCTGGAAGGTCTTATGTCACTCAATTAGATAGTTCGTTTCTTAAAAGTTTCTTTTAAAAAAACTCAGAAACAACTAGTAACAATACACATAAGGAGCAATCGATTCACTTTTTATTTTATCGTGGTTGAAAAATACTCATAATTCTTTTCCTGGTGATTGCTAAATAATTAACCAATAGAACTAAACCTAATAATAGAAAATACCGAAAGATTGAGATTCGTACAGTACTTAATCTTTTTAATTAGAAGATTCTGGTAAAATGTTCCTTGTCCTGTTTCATACAATGAACATGGTCGCTCACTCTGAGAGAAGAACGCAGACTGATAGTATTCGAGAATAAAATTTTGAGACGAATATTCGGATCCAACAGGAACAGGATTGGGGAATGGCGAATTGTACCGTTTGCCAAACATTGTTAGTGTCATAAAGTCTAAGAGGCTTAGATGGGCAGGTCATGTGGCCAGAATGGAAGAAAGTAGGAACGCTTTTCAAAGTTTTAACTGGAAATCCAAACAGAAAACAACCATTAGGAAGACCTAGGCGCAGTTGGAAGGACAATATTATGTAGCGCGACACGTGGGGGCTTGAGGAAAACAAGCTCCACGTGGCTTACTGATAGGAAAATCAATGATTCGTAGCTTTAAGGAACACTTATTCTACCATTTGTATTTGGAATATGGAATAGTTAGTTCACTCTTCCAAGTAGGTCTTTAATCTTAGGTTATTAATATTTGTAAAAGTGTCAGTTTGTTCCTAATAGTTCACAGTCAGGCTAGCTCCTAAAAATTCACAGTCAGGCTAACTCCTAATAGTTCACAGTCAGGCTAATTCCTAATAGTACACAGTCAGGCTAATTCTTAATAGTCAGGCTAATTCCTAACAGTTCACAATCAGGCTAACTCCTAATAGTTCACAGTCAGGCTAATTCTAATATTTCACAGTCAGGCTAATTGGTAGTTCAGAGACATTCTAATTCCTAATAGTTCACAGTCAGCAAATAGATGTCGCTAATTGCGCTGCGTCCTACCTGACACCAAACAGGCAATTTGCACACGAGGTGAAGACTTGAGGGGAACAACAAGTTATTTTAATGTACTGATACCAACTTGATAAATCACGCAAAACATCTCTTTTGCATTTATTTACGTTTTTTTTTCTAATATAACTAGGAATTGCAGAAAAAAACAAAGACAGCGATAACAAGAGATGAAAACGAAATATGTTCAGCATTTTTTTAAAAACACCTTTGAGATCCTCCACCCAAACACACACACACATTGAGACGTTTCTCTAAACGATTAAGCAACATGATATATATAAAAAAGATAGAAGCTAGAATAGCCTCATTGAGAGTTGTAACCAATAACTACATGTTATTCTTTTTTTCTCTCTCTCTCTTCCTCTCGGAAGTCTTTCCCCCAAAATTGGTTTTCGTCTTTTGCTCATCTCCAGGGACAAGAGGCCCAAATACTCATTGCAATTCAACGAAGGATGGCCCACACTCACACACACACACACATCCTCCTTCCTTCTTTGCCGACAACGGACAGTATACGTGCGCAGAATCGAGGTCAGAATCCACGATCCAAGCAAAAGCTTGTATCACATCCATTCTCGATGCTCGACAGTTGACCGTTCTGGCGTTGGCCATAAGTCTTGTGAATTCAGACACACTAGAACACACGAGGCATTTTCGCTTGCTGCTTCTTGGCTTGGAAACTTCTAAGTAAAGGTCCTCGGGGACAAGAAGAAGATTGCTGTTACAGTGTTGAGATAACAAGAATATTAACCCATATTTTGTGAGCAACCGTGATTAATTGGACACAGCACTCACTTATACCCAAATGCTGTTAATATTCTGAAATTGTTAGGATCATTTATCTTGATTGCTGTCAGGATTGTTTTGTCACTTAACGTGTCATTATGCAGTCATCCTTCAGACACGCTAAAGACACCGACTTTGATCATATTCCTCTGGAATTTTATATCTTGGCAGGGAATAATGAGTTAAATAAAGTCTTAAGTTTATTTTTGAAGAAACAAACTACAACGCATACCGAAATCTCGTATACTAACAATTCAACCATTACTACCTAAATATTCACTTCTTTTTCAAATGAAATGAAATATATCAATTTAACATCCTTTAGGAAAAATGAAATAAAATCTTTGAGTTTTACGTCCCACGTTATGCCGGTTATGCTAAATGAGACAATAATGATGAGAAATGAATGAAATGGTGGAATGAAGAAAATGGGAGGAAACGGGAGAACCCTGAGAAAACCCACGCACACGGTGTTTGTCCACGACAAAATTCACTTGGCGCGAGCTGGGGTCGAACCAGGGACCTCATGCACTAGAGGTGAAAGCTCTACCACTGAGTCACCCTTTAGGCTAAGGGAAACTTTTATTAAGACAAGTGAATGGTGATGGAAAAATAAGTGAAATGAGAAAGTGAGAGGAAAAACGGGAGTGCCCCAAGAAAACCCACGAATATAATGTTGTCCACCACAAACTTATATGGCCGGGGATCGAACCAGGGACCCCACGGACCAGAGCTCTACTAAGCCACCGTGTTTCCACTTCTCTTTCAAGAAGCTATGGTTGCAATAAGTAATAAATAAATAAATAAAAACACTTACCACTTCACTAAACTTTTTTGCTCCCAAAAGTAAATTTACTCCTAACAAGACACATTTGTGAAGTGTCCCCTCGGGATTCGTGTATAATTGATTCAAATGCAAAGTTCCTCTAATGTGTATTGTACTAATTTTAGCGGTCCATATTGGTAATTTGCATATTTATGGGCCTTCATATATCCGGAATTCAATCATAACACTACTAGAACGCTCAGATACAAAATTGCTTTTAGTTTCTTTAGATGTAACTGGACATGAATGTGAACATAAGAAAACAAATTGGATCAAATACTGCTTCTCTGACACATATTACCCACCCCAGCCGCCATCTTGGATTCGTCATATTGGATTCAACTTTCCGTTTTTCAAACGGGAATAGGTGCATGTGATACATCAAATTCATGTACAATTTTCTCGGAATTTCTTTGGTGTAGTGAGGTTTACCGTACCTTATACCGTTTGCAAGGTATAGTAATACGTACATAAATCAAACCTGCAATAATGACATACATAAATCAATCCCGTATAGAGCGATGGAGTTCGGAGTATTGCAAGACAAAATATTCAATAAGTTTAAAAGTAAAGATATTGTCTTTGATAGAATGCAATTAGAAGAGTATCGAGAGGGGCGCGTCTCGACTATGCGGGGGATTGCTATCCATGGAGCTGACAACACTCTAAGTCCCAGTATGCGTTCTTTCTCTCTAATGGTTGCTCCTAATGCAGAATACAACATTTTTCTCATGAATACAGCTTCAAATGACAGCGCTTTTTTCATGAACTTAGAGAACACCAAAACCAAACAAGAAGAGACAGAGAATCGAGAAAAAAGAAATAAATGAAGAAAATGTGTTCAGAGGGAAAGTAAATAAATGAAACAGGAAGGCAAGCCTCACAGAGTGTGGTATAAAAAAAAAAAGAAAAAAGCTAAAGAAATATAGATGGAAAATGTCAATAGGCAAAAGGTGAGTTTGTGTTTTACGATCTTCTGCAACGACCTTTAGCATTCAGCTATCATAGGAGAGAACGAAAACCATCTGCAACACCGGGAGTCAAGGCACAGCAAAAGCTTCCGTGTACGGGAAGGGGATTCTGCTCAAACAATGATACCAACTGAGAAAGAAGTTTCCTTTTGAAACTGTTACATACGAGGGTGACTCAAAAAGTAATGCTTCCCAGCCCACTACTTGGCCAATAGTACCGCAAACTTTCTGAACTGTTTACCATTAATGCACTGATGTTTTTAAGCTATAGAATGTCACTTGCTTCACCTTTCTATTTCTTCTTGTTCTAGAGTAATGAAGCAATCTGTGGCATCCAATAGTGACGTCCGGTTGAAACAGCGGGCTGTCATTGAATTTCTGACTGCGGAAGGTTGTGTGCTCAGGAACATTCATCACCGGCGAAGAGTAGTCAATACACCATTACGACCCGGAAACGAACCATCAGTCAATGGAATACCGCCACACATCCTCTCCTCCAACAAAATAAATAAATAAATAAATAAATAAAGTTGTCCCATCTGCTGGCAAAGTGTTGTTGATATTCTGCTTCATCCTGCCTATAGTCCGGATCTTGTGCCCTGCGACTTTTGGCTCTTCTCCAAGCTTAAGTACCACCTTAAGGACCAATGCTACAGTTGTGATGCGGAGGTAGAAGCTGCAGTTCGGCAATTGTGTCGCCATCAGCCACCACAATTCTTGGCCAACGGCATGAAAAACCTTGTTTCGCATTGGCGCAAGTATATTGCCCGTAATGGGGACTATGTTGAAAAATGATGCCACCATTTGTAGCTGACGTTGCGAGCTTTCCACTGATACCTGTGCATTGGTGCTATCTGTCAAACAGAAATAAAGGTATCACCTTAGAGGCATTACTTTCTGAATCACCCTCGTATGAGAAAGAGTTAAAAATAAGTTGCATCTATCTATAACTAGCGTCAATTACCTGCTTCGCTGGGTCAAAATACGAAAAATTAGTAATATGTTCCGTATTAGTAATATATTCTGTATTAGTAATATGTTCCGTATTATTAATATGTTCCGTATTAGTAATATGTTCCGTATTAGTAATATGTTCTGTATTAGTAATATGTTCCGTATTAATAATATGTTCTGTATTAGTAATATGTTCTGTATTAGTAATATGTTCCGTATTAGTAATATGTTCCGTATTAATAATATGTTCCGTATTAGTAATATGTTCCGTATTAGTAATATGTTCTGTATTAATAGTCAGTCACTTTTTACTATTACTGAAGCGCTCTCAAATCAATAGAAACAAAGAAAATATAATGAAAAATTAGAAAATAATAAGTACTGTAATCTATACAAATAAGAATTAAATATTACTGTTGTAGGCTGAATTTAGATGTAAATGGCATCGGAAGTGTCACTGTTCGTCTAAGTTATCCCGAAAACTAATATCGACCCTAAGGGGGCCCGGTGGCTCAGTAGTAGAGTTTTTACCTCCAGTGCTTGGGGTCCCTAGTTCGATCCCAACTCGCGCCGTGTGGACTTTGTGGTGGGCAAACACCGTGCTCGTGGGTTTTTTCGGGGTTCTCCCCTTTCCTTCCACTTTCTTCATTCCACCATTTCATTCATTTCTCATCTTCACCGTCTTCTTTAGCCTAGCCGGCATAATCGTGGGACGTAAAACTCAAAGATTTCATTTCAATATCGACAGTACTGTAATTCGACAATATCCATCATATATATATCCCCTCTCCCTCAAGTTGCAGGACTGAATTCGGATTTAAATGGCATCGGAAGTGTCACTGTTCGCCTCAGCTACCCCGAATGACACAAATATAGGTCATTTTCGATCATTTCGACCCTTCTCCTCCTTCCCTATGTTTTATTGTCAAAGTAAAATGATAAGAACCATCCCAGGCCCAACCTCATCTATGTTGAAAATTTGATGGAAATCGGTTGGCTAGTTCAAGAGTTATTAAGTCGTTCTTAGTCATTTTCGTTCTTATATATATAGATTAGACCTTTGGTGAGTGATCCCAAGCAAAAACATACCAGATTCTTGTTGAAAAAGAAGTCAAATAGTCCCAGTTAATCGTTAGCAACACTGAAATGATGAAAAAATAAACATAGAAAGGATTGAAGAAGGAAGAAAGGTATGTCTAGCTGAGTAAATAGAAACCGCGGAATAGTTTGGCGAAATGGATTTGCCATGTATGACCTTATCTCCCAAAGGGCGACCCTCTATATCCATACCTCTCTCTTTCATATGAATGTGTACATACAAAGTGAATGTGTGTGTGTCCTCACAACTTTGGAACCTTCCGTATTCCCGTTTTGCTTCTCCATTTTTACTCTACAGACTGCCGAAAGCATCACATCACATGGTCTTGTCATTTTCTTTTTTTTTTTTTTATGATGTCTTGGAGAGAAGGGGGGGGGAAATGTAAGAGAAATGAAGAAACACATACTTAAGAGAAAGAAAAAAAGAAAAACCGTTTTTATAAAGAAAGAGAAAAGAAAAGGGAAGAGATGTTAGAATAGAAACTTGTGTGTTATCTTCCGTCTACAGACCCCAGTCACTTTTGAGTAAAGTGACCTTTCTCGGAAATTGAAAGTAAATCTCAGTTGTCACAGCAGTGGACTTAAAGTCCAACGAAAGAAATGTCAGAGCTAAGGAAGAGAATAAGGAGAATGGATAGAAAAAAGGGGAAAACCAAACCAAAGAGGATAGAAGAAGATGTTCAGAAAATTTTATGTGAAATGACAACAGAAGCTCGAAGATGGATATTCCTGAGGAGAGAGAGAGAGAAAAAAAATACGTTTCTATCCCAGGAGGATGGACAGTTTTAAAGAAGTCAAGAACGTACAAGTTCTACTGCCACCACAAGATGTGAAAGCTTATTAAGGAATAATGGAAATAATATCGCTTAAAGAAAACCATTATTGTGACAATTATCTTTATAACAATGATAAATGGTCACAATTTGATGCTGCATATCCTCCACTGACATTCAGGAACAACTCACCATTTCAAAATTTTAGTGAATGACACTATTTCTTCTTTATCTACGTGCCATCTTGAACATTTGCTTTCTGCAAACACTTCGAAAAATGATTTGGGAAGGAATATTGTCTAAGTTTTCCCCATCTCCAGGCTAAGTAGTGTTCGAAATGTATTTTTTTCAGTTGAACATCCCACGATTATGAAAACCATGGTAAAGCAAGTGAATAATGATCAAAGAATTGGTGGAATGAGAAGTGGGAGGAAACGGGAGTATCATCCCCCCTTAAAAAAACACGGATCCAATGTTGTCCACCACAAACTTACTTGCCGGGGATCGAATCAGGAAACCCACACACCGAAGGTAAGTGCTCTGAAATGGGAGAATATTAAATTTCGCATACAGCAGGCTGCAGAACCTTGAACACAAAACGGCTACGAAACCATGGGTTACAAAACTGGTGTTGCAGAAAATGAGCGAAAGAAAGACATGGAAACAGGTTGATACTGAAGAGGGAAAAAAGATGTATATAAAATTAAACAACGAATTGCGAAGAGAAACAGACAGAACAAGGGAAGAGCTTTACCAAAGAAAATGCGAGGACAAAAAGAATTAAAAAGAGTTGGGAAATATGAGGAAATCTGTGAGAAAGTTTGCTTCGAATTCTGAACAGAAGGTTGTATGAAAGAAGTAATGAAGAAGTTGAGGAGGAACAGCTCGGGTTCAGAAGAGGTAAAAGGTACAAAAGATGCAAGTAGATTATTAAAGGTGATCAGTGAAAAATTTATAAGAAAATGGAAGGAAGTGAAATCTATAAAACTTGGGAGGAAACAAGAGGTATTACAATGGCAGTAGAAAATAAGAATGCGAAAGTAGTCAGCGAGAGAAGTGAAGTCTTACACAGATGGAAAGAATATAAAGTAAGGAGAGGTCGTGTGGCCTAGGTGTTGAATTAGAAAATCAACTACGTAAGGATGATAAAGGGGTTAGTAATCTTCGGGATGTGTTTGAAAAAGCTATATCCGAGATTAGCAATGGAAAGACAACCAGAACAGATAATATACAAATCGATTTCATTAAGAATATAAGAGAGAAGGGCAAGAAAAAATTGTTCCGACTCTCCAATGAAACACGAGTGGCCAAAAAACTTTCTGAAGACCATAATGATACTAATGGGTAAGAAATCAAACCCAGAGAGATGTGAGGATTATAGAAGTATTAGCCTCATATCTCATGCATCAAAAATATTGCTTAGAATTCTGAACAGAAGATTGTATGAAAGAACAAATGAAAAAGCCGAGCAGAAACAGTTCGGGTTCAGGAGAGGTAAAGGCGCAAACGATGCGATTGAATTATCAAAGGTGATCGGTGAAAAGTTTAAAGAGAAAGGGAAAGAGGTGTATGTGGTATTTATTAATCTAGAAAAGGCTTTTAACTGCGTGAATTGGAAATTGTTGTTGAAGATTCTAAAGAAGGTTGGGTTGGAATGGAAAGATACAAGATCGATAAGTAAAAAAAAGTAAATGTTTGAATAAGGGAGGAAATGACAGAGAACAGTGTAATGGAAAGAAGAGTTCGACAAGAATGCTTTCTCGACAACAATATTTAATATCTTTCTAAAAGAGATAATGAAAAAAGTACATAATGAAAATAACATTTTAGTAGGAGGGAGAATGATTAGATGTATGCGGTTTGAAGATGATATGGCGCTTGTTGCGGAATCTGAAGAGAAAAACAATAAGATGTTAGAAACTTGACGAAGAGCTGTGAAGAATATGGGATTAAAATAAGTATTATAAAGACAAAAAACCATGGTGATTGCAACGAAGCGGTAGGTGTCAAATATAGAAGTAGGAGAGAAGAAAATAGAACAGGTAACACTTTTCAATACCTGGATAGTATTATTAGTGATTATATGAAGTGTGAAGGTGAAATAAAAGCAAGAATAGGAATAGCGAAAGGAGAATTTAGAAGGGAAAAAATATTATTTTGTGGAACCTTGAATAAAGAGTTGGGAAAATTTGGGTGGAGTATTGTACTGTTTGGGTCAAAAACATTACGCAAAAATGATAAAAAAGACTGAAAGCTTTCAAAATGTGGGAGTGGAGAAGAATGGAGAGAATTATCTGGGTCGAGCGGAAAACTAATGAGAATGTGTTAGAAATGACAAGGGGGGAAAAGAAATTTTAGATATTATTATGAAGAGGAAGAGAAACTGGTTGGGACATTGGCGAAGAAGAAACTGTATCATGAGGAACATGCAAAAGGGTATGGTGACAGGAAAGAGAGGAAGGAGTTGAAGGAGACTGCAATTAATGGAGAATTAATTAGAAAAATTGTAGGTGAAGTAGAAGAAATCAGCGAAAGACCTTGCAGCATGGAAACTTCTCAGTTGCGGCAAATGACCTACCAATAATGGCAGAATACCTATGATGATGATGATGATTTTCCTAGCCAATATTTTTGTAGCTAATATGACTTGGAAAAAGAGGATGATAAAGAAGAGAATGTGTACATGTGTGTTTTTCATAGCTAAGTGGTAGCACGTAAACTTATGAGCAAAACGAATATTGAAAAAGGTCCTTACAATACATTATAATTAAGTGTGTCATTAAGAATTTCGACCACTGTATGATTAATTGATTTTGAGAATCAATATTATTTTGAAATATTATATCTATCTATGTATCTATATACTGTGCAGGATGGTTGTAAATTCAATGCCTATTTTTAATTTAAATTATCCTAGAAACTAGCATCAGCTCTAGCTGGCGTCTAATACTGTTCACTAATGTGAGGTTTACCATTTATGATTTCAGAAGTTGAACCAATGTAAACCACAAAATGGCTGGTGTATACAGTGTAGAAGACAGAGCTAGATTGCCGCCAGGTACGAAATTTGGAGATCGGTGGTGCAAATGCAGAGATGGTGGAGGCAAGAGCGATGTAGGAACGTAACGCTTAACTCTAAGACAAAGAAAAAAAACTGTCGTAAGAAATTAAAAACAACTGGTAGTGTCAGCTGCAAATCGATCTTGACAGCCCTCAACGTTGACGTCAGTTTCCCTTGCAGATGGATTGGACGCTGGGTACCGACAGAATGGCCCGTACGCAGCCCCGGTCTAACCCCATACGACTTCTTCCTTTACGATTGGGTTTAAGAACAAGTGTAGAAGTTAAAACCAAGGCATATTAACACTCTTGAACAAAATATCCGTGAAATGTTTGCAAACGTTCCAGTTGAGCTATTAAGAAGAGCCGTGGATTCTGTTCCTAAAGATTCCAAAAGTGTGTGGAAGATACGGGTGCATACGTTGAAACCCCAATAACTTAATAACCAAATGGTACACCCGAATAATGTATTCAATGGACATAAAAGTGTGAAAAGTTGTTTACTTTTTGAATTATTCATTGTTACAAATATATATACAGTAGAGCGTCGATTATCCGAAGTAATTGGGGGACATGGGTGTTCGGAAAACTGGTTTGTTCGGATAATCGAACTGTACTGTACTGTACTGGACTGTACTTCTACAGCCAGTGCCAAACCGACAGAAGTGTGCTGATTGTTGAAACACAGCGACTGGCGGCTTGGCCGATCAGCAGCGCCTTATGAAGGCCCCATTAGAAGCAATGTTCCGCCAGCGGTGGCTCAGTGCGGCGACTACTGTGGGAAACTTGGTTTGGGAGTGAGGGGGATGATGGACGGTAGGATGGGAGAGTAACAGGTGCGAGCGAGTATACAGTTCGGTTAAGCGGTCGTTCGGTTGACCGACGTTTGGATAATCGACGCTCTACTATATATATATATATATATATATATATATATATATATATATATATATATATATATATATATATATATATATATATATATATATATATATACATATATTAACAACCTCACTGCATCTGAGCCTGATTTAATGGGGATGAAAGTTGCTTAAATGTGATGCAGTAAGGCTGCTTCTGTCCACTATCCGGAATGGACAGGAATAAACCATAATTTAGCGAGAGGTTAATAATAAATGAATGACAGTAAATAACTTTAAATAACAACTATATTCTGAATTAATAATTTAAGTGTGATGTGTGATGTTGTGTGTCTGGATATGAACATGACACTCTCAGTCGCAGAACCTACAAACCTCTGAGAATTTAACATAGACCACAACACAGCCGATGACATACCTGGTAAGCCTGTTGCTAGAACCATGAGCGATGATTGAACTGAATACTTGATGTCTGGTGTCCAGCTGTCAACCAACAACTGGATGTCGTCTGGTCTCGAACCTGCGACCGAGGTTTCACGCACCTCGTTCAGCTTCTTCCTCGGATGTTCACGCTTCAATCGCTCTATCCAAACTTCTTCCTCAATGCAACAAAGAATAGCTTTTTATTTCATCTTCCAGATGATGGAATGTGTCCCCTCAACTTTGGAATGACGTCAAAATGTCATAGCTGTTAGAAACTTTCGTTTCTCCATTGTTGTGCCATGTCCAAAACTCTCAGACAGTTTATTTCTGCTAATCTGCATATTATGTCATATCCGAAATTATGTATTCTGTGAACAAAGCTGAATACACAAATATTTTACAACAACATAGAGCTTACACGCTCTTTTCTTAAATTCTGTCTTTTCATCATAATGTACACATTGTGTGGTATTCAGAGAGAATTCGTTAATTGAGTTTTAGTTACAGTCTAGTTAGAGTCATACTAACTCTTTGCTAAGGAAGGTCCACATTTTGGTATTCAGAGTCTACTTTGAGTACAACTAAGAAGATGATTTGGGTATGATTAACTTATATAACCCCAATGCATCGGTGAGTAAAATAAATGTGGCAACTACGGAAAAGTAGATGAGCGCATGCGTAGTCTGTAAAAATGAAAAAACATGAATTACAAAATACGAAATGTTGTGTCGCATGCTAAGTCGTGGGTAAAAGATTAGCCTCTGCTCTCGATTAATTAGTCACATGTGATTAACTTCGTCCAATACTACGTCCTAATCAGAGACTCTGAATACAATTTTGAAAACCCTCCTTTAGTCAACCCTGTAGTAAGATGTTAATCAGACGTGAAAACGACTCTGCATAAGGCCCATTATGTCTAGACGACATATAAACAATAACAAACATCATGCGTAATTTCTTACTACATGACAATGTTTACTTTTTCTGATTCCGGATTAAACACAACATAACTTTATTTTATTAAGATTTCGAATCAGATTAACTTTTAAAACAATAACAATAAAATGATACTAAAAATTGATTAATTATCGGATCTATCCACTATATATATAAAAAATTTGTTGTCATGCTGGGCTACATCTTCGTGTCACTTAATAACGCTAAGTATGCAGATCTTCAAGTTCACAGGGAATAAAATAAACAATGAAATTTCATGGTGGTCGCAACATTGCATTCCAAGTGGAAAAACAATAATACAAGAACAACAAAAATCTCGCTCATGTCACATTACATCAAGGTGATTCGTTTCTTAAAACCTATCCAGTTTCCCCTGCCACTCAAATATCAGTAAAACTAACAAATGCATGTTGTTGGATCAACAATAGATTTAATTCATTATTAAAGTGTAAAATGTGAACAGTTTGCAAACAGGAACTAACAAAAATACATGATTTCTTCGTAAAAAAAATATATATATATATATATATATATATATATATATATATATATATATATATATATATATATATATATATATATATATATATATATATATATATATCCAGAAGCTTGTATCTGACGAATCGAATTAACGAAGTTTATTATATAAAAAAGGTGAAACGTCTAGCCTTCTTAGAATATTAATTTCAATATACGTCAGACACTGCAAATCTCTTTTGTTGGCGCACTGACATAATCCTTTTTTTCATTTTACCTTTTCTAGCTGTTCCCAGGCTATAACAAGAATGCATTTAATATGAATACAGGAACAAAACTACTTTCTTAACAAACTGACTTTTTCTGACCTTCTGGAAAGGATTATACGTGTATAAATAATGAATGTGGTTTCTAACAGATTTCCATTATCTTATTTTATATATAGGCGTACAATTCTTTGATTTTATTAAAAGAAGACTACCAAGTTAGGCTTTTAAGTATTTCTTCAAAACATGTCTTGTCTTATTAGTAGCAAGTCATATGACAAGTAATTTTTTTTAAAAAAAAGTATAGATACAAATTGTACATTTAAGGGCAATGGTCGATCATTTGTTAACTTACTTTACCACTAAACTGTGGGAATATTATTTATACCCACATATAGAGGTGGTTAACCTCTAAAACTCCATCCAAAATCTTCAGAAGCTGAGTCCTCCCGGCTGATCTAGCATGTACGAGGAAGGACCAAAAACTAATGTTACAAGGTCGATGTTTCTGAAGTTTCGTCTGTTATAGAGGAACGAGGAGTGTACGATAATATTAGTACATGGAACTGGCAACTGTGGAGAGTTTCAGCCAATAACCGCTTGCGGCGCTAGTTGTATGTAAACACAAATGGACAATCGTTTGGGAAACTGGTCTCGCGAAGAAGTCAGACTGGTCTCGCCGGTGTCATACTCGTGGAGGTTTTGGAAAGAAGGCACACAGTGACCGCTGACCAATACTGTGAGACCTTGACACGATTGCGCTAGAAGGAAAGCAAAAGAAAACGGCCAGGACCTCTCACCGAGGGCGTCATCTTCCTTCATGACAACGCGCACCCGCATACAGCGCAGAAGACCGCCACGCTGTTGAAGTAGTTTCGCTGGGGCATCATCGACCACTCTGCTTACAGCCCGGACCTTGCTCCAAGTAACTTTAAAGTGTACCTTAGAGGCCATCGCTTCGCTTCAGACGAGGAGTTGAAACATTTCGTGACAAGGTGGCTAAACACGCAAGGATAGGATTTTTACCAGGAGAGAATCTTCAAACTCAGCCCATGATGTGACAGATGCCTCAAACGACATAAAGACAATGCCGAGAAATATCCTAATGTATGTACTATATGTTGGTTGTATTGGTTGTATGATATAATCTATACGCGTTTCACTTCAGACTTTGTAACTTTACTTTCTGATCACCCCTCGTAGCACGAACTACTTTGGTGCACGTGGTCCGTGATTCGAATCTCGGTGGGGAAGTATTGAACGAATTACAGTGGTTCGAATTCCACTTTAAACTGTAGGCTCACGTTTCATATAGCTTCAGTCTGAAAAGGAATCCAAAACTAACAAACAAACGAAAAGTCCAGGCTCATTTACTCACACGAGAAAACAGGAATTCCAAGGCCCATATTTCCTAAATAAAATATCAAATCACTGTACATGCTATTAAGTTTTTTTTATATATAGTTATTTAAATATATTCTTTAAAACTGAATTCACTAAACGAGACATCCGAATAGAAAAATAACTCCATAAGCTTTAAGTAACATTAATTTTATTACATTTTGAATCACAAACGTACCATTTTTCCCCCATTAAAGTACACTATCTAAAGAATTATTGTCTGTTATTGCAATTCGAAGTGTATCCTAGAAAAAGAAAAACCTATGCTCAAATCAATCCTCACTTGTGTGACTGTGTCTTACCGAACTGCACGATGATTCTGGTTATTTTTCGTGCTGATCATCAAATGATTGTTTTATTTATATACAAAGTACTTTACATAGCCCTTTCTGTAGGGTTGCCACCTTTCCGAAACTAAAGCTAGGGACACTTCATGGGGAAGAAATATACCAGTGGTCATTTTAAAGTAATAATGTAATATGTCTTTTTAGTGAAGAGCTGGCACTGTTTATCAAGTTATTAAAGGGAAAATAGGAGAACTTAAATCAGATAGGTTTTATATCAATGAATATACGTTTAGAAAATATTATACCAATTTAAATAGTATTTAGACTATACTGTATAGAGGACTATTTGTTGCGTATCTAAATATGCAAAGTAAGGAGCAGGAAATGATTAACGTATCCTAACACTTTAATACAATAACAAATGGAAGTATTTTAATAAAGTCCCGACAGAGCCACGCCTAGACGCGAGACATTTTTGTTCGAAATCGGGATTGTTCCGATAACATCGGTCTGACATTTCTGCTATCTGAGGAAAAAATTGTAAACTAATTATCGCTTCACTATCAAAAGAGTTTGATCATAAAATTATCCTTACACAAGTATTATTTTTTCCTTGTAATTAAGCATCATTCAGTACATATAGAAGGCAAAGGATGCCCGTACTACTCGAAACAAGGCTTAGAAGGGTGAAATACGAGGGCATATCCAAAAGTTTTCGGACTGACACGGAAGTATCATCCTACTGATAAGCCGTTCGTGGCGTGTGGTGCAATCTATGGGAGAAATAATGTACTAGTTTGAACTGTCTAGCTGCGTTATTTCGTTGGAGACTGTCATTTGAATCAGATGCTGTGAGTTAAGCTCGCTTACTGCAGGACAATGCTCCAGCCCACAATGCAGTACTGAAAGACTATGACTTGCTCATCTTTTTGCTCAGGTTTAGCACTGCAGCTGCGAGTGGAGAGTAAATGAATGAAGGACATTATATTAAATATTAAAAATCCTTGTGTGAAATTGAACAATACTACTGTCTTATAATCTTTAGAACTCTAAAAGTCTTTAGTGGTACTTTTCTAATTCAGAATTACTTCTGGAAGAGCTCCTTCGCGGCTATATGGTTAGGGAACGCGGCTCTGGCGCAGGAGGCTTGGGTTCAATTTTCGGTGGAAACACATTATTTCGATCCCATGTTAAGCTCTAGATCCAACTCTCATATAGCCTCGGTGCTAAATTCCAGTCCAACTAACCAACTAAGTGTCTGAAATGAAATGAAATCCTTCAGTTTAACTTCCCACGATTATGTCCTTTAGGCTAAGGGAGACGGATGATTAAGGTATGTGAATGATGATGAAATGAGAAAGTGAAAGGAAACGGGAATGCCCCGAGGAAACTCACAGACAAGATGTTGTCCACCACAAACTTATTTGACCGCGGGTCGAACCAGGGACCCTACGCGCCAGAGGTAAGTGCTCTACCACGAAGAATTCGCGCCCCCCAAACCAGGGGTGGATCCAAGGATGGGCTATAGGAGCTATAGCCCTGGGCTTCAATCCTGCTTTACACTGGATAAAACGGCAAACTATGGTTTAGCCCCTCCCTTGATCATATCCTGGATCCGCCACTGCCCCCAACTAATTGTCTGAAAACTAAAGTTCAACAATAGTATCATCAGCCATTACTTGTTTGTTACACTGGAGAATATCTTTACATTATTATTATTATTATTATTATTATTATTAGTATTATTATTATTATTATTATTATTATTATTATTATTAACTTATTACCAAGGTCAGTAGTAGTTCAAACCATCGTACCAATAAAGGATCTACGCCACTGGAGGCACGCACCCAGAAATCTTGGTTGGGAGGTGTCCAATTTTTTTTGGGGGGGGGGAGGTTCAATACAACAATCTATTACGTCTATGTAGTATTGCGTGTATGTAGGAGGATGCGCCCCTACGCCACTGCATGCAAGGCTGAAGATTTGGTAAACGTAGGCATATACCGGAGATGAATAGTCATTATCATCCTGCGGATACCGTTATCTCCCAGGTTTTCCCAGACACTCATTTTACACAGATTGAAAGAATCCTCTGAATTGAGATTCATTGAAAACGAGGAAACGAAAAAAAGAATAATTTTGTCGCCACCGGAGATCGAACCTGGGCCAATCTCTTCTACTATTTAGTGGCAATCATAGCCCGCCACAATATTATTACCTTTTCATATAAATTGTTGAACTAACTAACTAACTAACTAACTCTATGGCCTATGGAACCCGGAGGTTCAGTGCCGCGTTCACAAAAGCTCTCCACTGACTTCTATCCTTAGCTAATTGCATCCAGTTTCTACTTTGTACTCCTATCTCTGCGAGATCCATCTTAATATTGTCCTCTCATCTGCGCCTAGGTCTTCCTAATGGTCGTTTTCCTATGGGTCTACCAGTCAAGACTTTGAAAGCGTTTCTACTTTCTTCCATTCTAGCTACATGACCTGCCCACCTAAGCCTCCTAGACTTGACGACCCTAACAATGTTGGGTAAACCGTATAAACTATGTAGTTCCTCGTTATGAAGCTTCCGCCATTTCCCATTCTCGTTCCTCTTGGGTCCGAATATTCTTCTCAGGATCCTGTTCTCAAATACTTTCAGTCTATGTTGTTCTCTCAGAGTAAGCGACCATGTTTCACAACCATACAGAACAACAGGCATGATTATCGTTTTATATATTTTAAGCTTCAAATTCCTCGACAGAATTCGCGACGACAAGGGATTTTGAACCGAATAGTAACACGAATTCCCTGCTTTTAGTCGACATTTAATTTCTTCGTGAATATGATTTTCGTCTGTTAATATTGATCCTAAATATTTGAAAGTATCCACTTTATCAAAAGCATTATTTAATATTTAATATTCAATATAAATTGTTGAAAGTTTTCTAAAATCTTATTTAACTTAAGAAAAAGCCAGACAATAACATTTTTTTAAAAAAATATATTTACTTACTAGCACAATAACCGTTCTTCGCACGGGGAGAATGCGTTTCATTTTGGACGTAAAGGGGTGAATTTGAATTTAAACGGCATCGAAAGTGTCACTGTTCGTTTCAGCAACCCCGAAAACTGGATTCTACATTTATATCGGTCATTTTCGACCATTTTCAATTATCTCCTCTTCCTCGTCTCCCCGAAGTTGCACAGTGAAAGTAAAATGATAAAAACCATTCGAAACCTGAATTTCATCTATGTTGAAAATTTGATCGAGATCGGTCAGGTGGCTCAAGAGTTATTACATCACAAACATAGTCAGTTTCATTGTTTATAGCTATATACAGATAGATTCTTTTTTTTTTTTTTTTTTAAATCTCATGCAGTTGTATCCATAATTGCAGCTACAGTTACAATCAACATTTTTTTTTTCTGTTCAAATACATTGGTTATCTTGACCCTTAAGAAATGCGTAAAAAAGCTACAATGAAGAAACGAATAGAAAATCCAATATGAAAGTTCATCCTAGAAACTAAACGCTTACTGAAGTCCTTTGATTAGAAGCTGTGCTTATATTACTAGTTGGAATGAAAAATTCGAAGAGCGTAAGAACAAGCATTTAATCCTGACTCCTTTGCCTTTAAACTTTCATCGTTTCTCCTTCTACTTTCTTCGCGTTTTTTCCCCCTTTTTCTTCTTCATCACCTTCCCTATTTCTCTCTTCTTGTAAGCAGCTACCTTCAATTACATTTTCTTTACCAGCGTGAGTTTCCGTATAGAAAATGTGAGTGGCGGATACGAAGAGAGAAGAAGTAAGTCACCTACCAGCTGTCGCAGGTACTCGTTTTCCATCTTTATCCTGTTCTCCTACTCTCCCGCAACGCAAGGCAATGCAACTCTTTTCTCTCGGGGGGGGGGGGCGGGGGTGGAGGAAGAGAGAGGGCGAGCGACAACGTCTTAAGCAGGATTAACCATAGTCGGTTGGTTGCCATGGAAACTGACACCAGTTTGAAATTATTTCCGATTTCCGCGTAATCTTTCCTTTAATAGTGTCTTCTCAATGTCGGAAACTATTCATGATGTCAAGCTCATATACTATCTTTTTCTTCCTGACTTTTATATAGAAGGGGATATGTGAGACATAGGGCACAAGCGTTAGAATATACGATTTCATTTTTCCTCTCTGAATATTAAAACAGTTACATATAGGATATATACATATGTATGGGAGTCCCAAACCCATTTATAATATTTGAAACTTCAAATTGCATTAAAATATATCCCAAAAGAGTAAAATAGAGCAAATGATTGTTATAGCTGCTATATTATTAGTGAATGACTTTTAACGGATCACAGACTGAAATGGAATATATTCTAAACTTTGTAATAATTACTAGCTAGACCTACGCTGGATAGATGAGCATAAATATCCTTATCATTCCTCACAACATATGTATATGTCCCTTTAAAGATACAAATGAAAAACGTCTTGATAAAAATCGGCAAGGGGTGCCATGAAGGGGAGATTTCTTTTTGATTTTATTTTATTTTTTTTATTTATTTTTTTTTAATATCTCGCACTGTTTTCAAGATTTGAATCTACTTCCAGTTGAGTTTATAATTCATGTACGATCAGTGTTTTCTTTCTTCTTGCATGCAGTATGTAATAAGCAAAATACATTGCACACACAATTAATTATAATGTCCATGATATATGGTGTTCATTGGGCAAAACACTCCAAACAATAAAGATTCATCTCAGACTGGAGAAACGGTTATCCTTCATCTTTCATTATCATTTGGTCATAAAACAAAGGCCGAAAAGATGTACAACCCCTGTATACAAATATATGGTGGTGGAACTCGTAGGTGTTTGATGGTGGTGGTGTAGGTGGTGGAACTTTCTTAAAATTTCAAAACTGCCATTGTACCCCTAAAAATGTAATAATGAAATAACTGCCTTTTTTTTAAGTATTCAATTAGAAGTGAACAATCTACACAAAATTTGCAATCGATCAGTGAAAACGACATCTTTCTAGAGTTTATGATTCCCGAGAACCATATAAACCTAGCATTTTAATATATAATATGATTACAGTGCATTGACTGTTGATTAGTAGCCAGTTTTTTTTAAAAAATATATTTAAATTCTAAGGTGACTTTTACAATTAACAAATTATCAAGAATACCTTAAACAACTTCTATCACACATATGTCAAGATACATTATATATTATAAAAACGTAACACCAATGATAAGTAGATAACACTACTGTAGTTGCTAGAAAAAAATATATATTTTTTCTAAACCTCTGTTGAAGTTTTATATCTCTAGGTACAGACTAAAGTCCCAGACACCTATATCATTGACTGTTGTTATAAGTGATTCATAATAAAGTAATTTTAATGTAAAAATCATGGATGATGATGATAAAAAATGGCGAATTATTTGTAATAAATCCAAAATGAACATCAGAACAGACTACTACAACTAAAAATAAGTGAATAGTTGTGGTGCCGGGGTTCTTTCCATTTTATTTTACAGTCTGACTCCACCAATTCTTTCATAATTACTCACTAACTTGTTTCCTTTCCTTAAGAGTCTTCATCCCGGCGAAATTAAAATACCACTAATTTTATAGTAATTATGTGATATCTTCAAATAGATAAAAGATACCGGTAATCGAAAGGTGGAACAAGAGCGTCCTAACCAATATTATTTTACATGAGAAACCGTTATCACGACTCACTTATCTGCTTTCGATTTCGAGCCATTTTGAAAATCGGCATTTATTTTCGCGTTTCTAAACAGCTGAAAACGGAAAGCCACTAGGTGACTTGTGATAACGGTACCTCACGCAAAATAATATTGTCTAGGGCGCTCTTGTTCCATATTTCAATTACCTTTTATCTATTTGAAGATATCACATAATCACTGTAAAATTAGCGGTATTTTAATTTCGCCGGGATGAAGACTCTTAACAACTTTTTTTTGAAGATCAATGAGGAACAATGCTGTGAATGGATCAGGAGAGTTTCTACCTACACCTCCACGAGCAGGAAAAGAAACCCTGCTTATGTGCTTTCCGGCGCTGTCATATTTCCTTGTAAAAAGTAATATTAATGAACTATAATACTTAGTTTAAAATAAAAAATAAAAAGTTAATACGCAGTATTGGAGTAAGTTAACATCTGGAGAAATTTTGAACTGCATAAGACAAATAGTTTTCATAATACTTTGGAAAGAAGTTCACCATGTTATTATAAAGGTATTGATGATCTCAGCTGAAAACGTTAGACACGGTCTTAATTTTTCGCCCCCTTTAACAAAATGGGTATTATTGTGGAATTTAAATTAAGGATTCATTTTTTCAACAGTAGCAATTTTACTTAATTGAGAAAAAAGGATTACAATAAAGATTCCCTTTTTTAAAAAAATGTAGAGACACGTTCAAAAAAAATTGGATACCGACACCTTTTCGTACTAAAATATGGCATTAAATCAACTAAATGTCTGAGATCGTTTCCAAATCCGAATATTATGAAGTTTCTTTTATAAAGTTGCGAAAAATGTCCTTTAAAAAAAAAAAAGATTGATGGATGGCAAAGATTTTTTTGAACCGAAAAAATACTTTTATTTAACATCCCAAGTTTATTTCTTTTAGGCTAAGTGATACACTTGATTAATAAAAGTGCATGATTAAGACAGAATTGGTAGAATGAAAATGTAAAAGTAAAGGGAGCCTCGAGAAAGGCGACGAACCCACCACAAACATGTTTTTCTACAAGACCATTAAACTAATTACATGTATATTTTGATTACATTCTGATTCATTGTGAGTGCCACTAACATATGATAAACAATTTCTAATAAAGTTCTTTCGCTGTGTCATAATCTCCTAATATTATGTATAATTCTAATTACCCCTTTGTTCATTTAATTGTTTTTGTTATGTTTAATATCTGATTCATATTGTAATTGTATACAAATCGTATTTTAGGTTTAGTTTATATGCTTTTCATCTCGTGTTATTGTCCGATAGAGATTATATTGTTTCTATAGACCTTTTTTTTTTTTTTGTCTGGTTTCAATGACAAGCTCTGCTTTTGTATTAATTTCTTATGCTTCATAATTAACAGAACTAGCTCTGTAAGTGGGAGGATTTTGTGTGTATTAATCAATATTGTATAAAAACCTGTTATATGTATATACAACATTTTGTTGTTCACGATTACAATTTAATATTAGGTGAGTTATTTTATTACTTCTTCCTGAGTTTTATTGTATATACATCATTTTTTTGTTTTTGTTTTTTTTTTACATAATTTTATTATTGTTGTTTGTTTGGTTTTGTTTGTTTTGTTGGTTTGTTTTGTTTTAGGACAATTAAATTAGCAAATTCTATTTTGAAATTGCCAGTTTTTACAATTAAGTTCTTTTGTGAAATGTATTAAACATAATAATGGATTTTAACTGTATAGATTAATGAGAGGTCAAACGGTTTTTGCTTAGTGTTTTACACTGAAGGAAAAAATCGTATGTGGCGTGTAGGTTACATGTGTAAATCCTGCAGTTTTTGAACTTAATGTACAGCAAACGTAGAAAAATAACTGAAAAAGTATATTTTATACGTACTTTTCGTATAAGTGTTCCTAATAAAAGTACTTTTCGCACGAACGAAAAAAAAAACTGAATAAGAGAGGGTGAAAATCTTACATACAGATGGACGTATGTAACATATAGCTGACGAATGTAACATACGTATAAGTATGTAATATTCGGAAGGCTCTTCGATGTCAGACATTCTGCAACGGCATGATGTAACATCTAAGGGTAGTACGTATGTAGGATATGCATAACGTATGATCCGTACTGATTTCTGTAATAAACATAAGGATACCGTATATTTGTACAACATACCGCTGTCCAGATAACGGATTTTTCTCAGTGTATGCAACATTTTCATTATTATTATTATTATTATTATTATTATTATTATTATTATTATTATTATTATTCACAAAATTAAAATTTAATAATAAAAATAACTTGACAGTTTACAGAATGTCAGGAAATCTAGATGTGTTCAAAAACAATAAATGGTCTGTAAAATTTGAAAAATGAAAAGAGAAAGATCCCGGTGGTGATCGCTTGTAGCGCCAGGTTTTGTAATAATAAAAAGAAAAAAATTGAGATGGCGGGTTTTGGGTTCATATTCCGTCTGTCCCTATTTATTCCCTGTGCACCACCGTTAAAGTCTCCGTTCCTCGAACTAAAATGGTTTGTGACTCGATAAGGATTGATCTCACGGTTAGGAAATCCTATCTCCCCGCGGTGTCCCAGGGCTTTAGGGAAACAAGATCCCTCTAAAACCGTGTAAGCAAATGAAACTTGATATTACTAGCATACGTATCCTGAATTCACATGCTGCAACGCTGAAAGAGAATTTTGCTCTAATGTTTGGTTTGTGTGAACGAACTAGACTGACTCTCACTTTCCAAGTGGACTGAATAATAATAGTAGTAAGAAGAATAAAACCAGAAAATAAACGAATATCTAGAATTTAGAATTTAGTTGAAAATTCTGAAAATCAGTCTAATCCCCACTAGAATCGAGAAATGCTTATATTGCCTAATTTGCCTAACAGATCCTTTGGAAACCAATGTTATGCTTAAGGTTAGGGATACAACTTGTTTATGAAAGAAAAAGCTTACGAATTTGAGGTTAACAATGTAATAAAAGTTTTAATGAGCAAACGAAAACAATAACAAAAAAAAATGTTTTCTAAAAAAAATTAAGCAAGCTGAAGGTTAATATTGAATTTTGGGTTTTCTGACAACAAATGTTCAGAATAAGGCATAAGGCCTTAACACAAAAAGAAATCAATTTAAGTAAATTACCTCGGGGCTTTCTTTCTTGAACTATGTAGTGAATGAATTGTTATCATTAACCTGACACAAATAAACAAACTGTGGAATTGATGTTTATAACCAATGCTAGATGCAATCTTACATTGTTTACATTCTATATAGAGCTTTCCTGATTTACATAGATATCATACCAAACTGGTTAAATTACAATTTTGCATTTGAAAAATACCTAATTATTTGACATCGCATGCTAAGTATATAGTTCACGTTGATTAGCTGATGTATTTTGACTATAACCTTTTTAATATTTACGAGATTAAGATATTACATAGCTAGACGGAATTTTGAATATAATAACCTATATTTTATTCGGGTGAAAACTAAGTATTGAAATGATTTAAAATAAGTTAATCTAGTTGAAGTAAGTGGAAATGAGTTGAAATAACTTGAATTGAAATAAAATAAATCGAGAAACAAGTCATGACTTTGATTTGAGATTTGTGGGAAGTATGAAAGAAACATAGAATGATCTAAAGGAGTTAAATAAACCTACTGCCTGACTGCTAACCATTTCTAATTATTTAAATTAATAACTGAGAATGAGAATAAGTGCACTAAATATGCACTTTGACATTTACCTAACAAGCATACACTATCAAATACATAAAATCAATGAGCGTAGCATTACCATTTCGTTATGCATAAAGGCTACATATATATACTCATATTAACACAAGTAGAAAATTAATAGACACAAACATATATCGATATATATATATATATGTAAAATCATAAGTAAATACATGCATACATACATAAAAATCAAGTAACATATGAATATTAATAATAAATGTCAAGACGTCTCTCGAGATTTTTAATCTGAATATATTGAGTTTTTCGTGATTTTTCTCTTTATCATTAATAGGATTGGTATACGGCCGGACATTTTCATGTATTCCTCTAGTTTGTTCGTCTAGTTTATGCGCATAAACGTCTGATCGCTCGATTGTTAGAGGATCAGACTGACGTAATAATTGCGGCTTTACTTAGCCTACTTCGTATTTTTCATCTGTATTCTACCTGACTGTACTAATGTCGGTTCCGCTTTATTTATGGATTACGTATCTCCAACCAAGAAAATGATTAATTGCGAGACTAGTCGCATATACATCATAGTTACTAATTAATCCTTTAGCTCTCTTACGTAACATACATTTGATGACTCATTACAATATTATTTATTAGAGTTTTACTAGTATATAGATCGAAATAGACTCATTTAGTACGTTCACTTCTATGCAAAATTACTTTACAAACACTATAATCTTTGGACAATTGAAGCAATGTCTTGAATATATTTTCTAGGAATATCTATTATGTCTTGTTCAAAATTATCTTAAAGTTCTCATATTACATGTACATAGCGCAGATGATGCATTTTTACTTCATACAAATTTCCATATGTTAAAGTAAATACTTCTTTCATCGTTAAAGGTCTACAACCTGTCATTCGATCTACTTTTAAATTAACTTTCTTTATATGTTATCAAAAAAATCTAAGTGACAAATAGAGTAATGGCCTAAACTACTATCTCCTTAATAAAAACAACGACATATTCACTAAAGTCACAGAATATCTATATATAAGTATCATTAAAAAAATATCTCTATTTTAATAAGCCTTGCTCAAAAAAAAAAATCTAATTGTTTAGCAATTACAGTTCGAGTTGGAAAATCTTTTCTCCACGCGGTGTAAATACATTAACAGTTTTCAAATAGTTCCGACTTTATATCGCGAACGTCTTGCATTTTATTCAATGACGAAAATTTCCCTTTTGGAATCAACAAAAAATAATTTGGATGGGTCCTACCTTTCGCCGTACACACTGCTCTCACCACCAAGCTCACCACTAAGCTCAGCACACACATACAGATGTCCCTGCGTTTACTGGCTTCCTTCTTTCGTGAGAAGTGTCCTGGATTCGGAGTTCCTCTCTTCGATTCCCGCTGCGTCCTCCTCTCAAACTGGAAGGGGCGTCGCTCTTGGGCGTCTCCTGATCCATCAAGGTGGGGCTTCTGTTGGTCCATTTCTGATAGGATGCACTCTCACTAAAAGCACTTTCAGACGTCACACTGCACCAACATCACTCTCGGTGTTAAAAGTGTAGTGTTACACGGATAAACAGTGTTTATTGTTTTTAAGCATTGTGTATAATACTTCAAAAACTGATTATGTATGATTAAAACTAGTTCAAGTGCTTTCGGTGCGTATGTAGGTTATTCTAATTGTCTGTAATAGCCCGTGATTACGTTTATAAGTACGAAACTCTGTCACTCAAAAACAATGTTTGTAGGCGTTTCGCGATCTATATATATATATATATATATATATTAGCAGCGTTACAAAGTTTATATATATATGTTTATATATATAAATATATTTTGAAGAAGATCAATGTGTAGGTTACTATGCTAAGGAAAGATTGTAATTTCGTACACTCGGCTTCGGTAAGTTTAGCCGCACATTGTTATTGTGAACTTAACTTTTGATTATGAATGTAGTGTGTGTGTAAGTTCCGGGTATGTTGTTGTGTTGCGGTGGTACGCTGTTTCCCGGTGAAGAATTATTTTACGACTGACTTGGAGTTTTGAATTTTTTAGCCGGCCGATCTTTTTGGATACGCCTCTAACGGTGTCTTCGATTTCGTCTCTGCTCTCTTATTCGTTAACTTATTTTGGTGTCCTAAATTTTGATTCTTTTGGTCTCCGCCTATTTACGGTTTTCGGGCGTCGTTTCTCTAACGTACGTGCTTCCTTCAAATTTCACATGTTATATCGAAAATTTTTATGAGAGTTGATTTGGCTCCTAGTCGTCTCGTGCATGGTTTTGGACCATTTCACAGTTCTATGTTAAAATTTTATCTTGGTTCTGAGTGGCGACATATGGTCTATGCTGTGATTTTGACAAATTCGCAGAGATTATATTTCTACTTGGATTCTATTCAACGTGTTAGGACTTTATTATTTTTTTCAATTTCACAAAAAGATGCTAAAAGCTGTTTTGTTCTTCTTTCTTGCGTTCACGCCGGGAACTCTGCTGTGTGTGGTCTACGTATGTGGCTTAGGCAGTGGTATTGAGAGACAATGGAAGGGTCTTTCAACTGTCCTCGCCGCACGGACAGGTATACAAAAAAAAAAAAAATAAAACATCTTACCTCTCGGATAGTAAGGGAAAATAAAGAGAATGTCCTTTGCCTTTTTTAAACCAACAAAAATGAAAATAAAAATTATATTCACTAATGTCCATAATTATACGCAAAATTGAATTTAAAAGATTTATTTAAAAATTAAATAAAAATGGTAATGATGCAACTGTCACAGTTATCCCCCTCCTAAGATGGAGCAGATGATGCAACTTAGTTGAAGCAGATCTCCATCCTAAGAGAAACTTTGTGATTGACATTGCATCATGAATTCTAAGTGCAAATTGAACATTACATAAAAATCTGAACCCTAATCAGAAATTTCAAAGTTCACAAAAAATATTCTGAAGTACATGAAAATCCTATCCCTAATTTTGAAGTTCATAGAAAAGTTGAAGTGCATAAAAATCCGAACCCTGATTGATTTTTACCTCGTGTGCTCTGATCTGCTAGTGGATGATAGGTCTCAGGTGTCGAGTTTGTGGTCAGTTCAAGCTGCTGGACACAAGCTTATGAGGCATGTTTTAAGTAATATGACTTTTATCTTAATTGTCTCTTGCAGTTCTTCTTTAATTTTCTTCCTTCTGGTCTGCATCATCGCAGGTGTAATAATTGGAACTCTTCGTTATTTTATCTGCGCGGGATACGACTTCTTACTTTTCTTCCAAAGTGCTGGCTGCCCTAGGTAACAAAACAACAAAACAATAATATTATATCATCTTCAGCGTCTGGGATCATCGGGAAAGAGAGCATTGGTTACAGAGGGTGGCATGGAGCTTCAATTCTTCCATGTGCGAGGGCAAAGCCACTGCTCGCACTTCTGCTTTTATCCTTCGGCCATGATTCTTCTTCAGTAACACAACTTTAAAATATAAGGAGAGTAAAATAATTAAGGCAAAGTTCCATGTCGCAACCATTCAATTGTGGGAACTTGCAAACATCTTGGTGGAATTGTCATCTGCTCGCAGCTCGTAGCTCACTATTCTTTGGCTCGGCGCGTTTTCGCAGGTATCATCACCAAGGGGAAGGGGTGCGTTGAGTCTCTGCTCTAAACGCAAAACTCCACTTCAGAGAGCTCAAATCGGGAATCCTTCTCTACCGATTGCTCTGTATATAGGCACTTCTTCGTGCATAACAAAAATTATATCTCCTGGGCCGGTTTTAATGCTGGGTTGCGCACATTGGTGAACGTCTTTTTCCAATCTTCCTCTGTAATTTTTATTGCCTCACATCCGGTATCTGAAATAAAGTTAAAGTAAATACGCTGGTAAACAATTTCACTTCTGGGCATTATGCGTCCATATAATTCATCTTCTTATTCTTTATGTTTATCTTCTAGGGTTAGCCACTTGGATAAGAGATGCAGTTACATTCAAATGCGCTGTGCCATATACAAAATTCACTTATATTTCTTTAATCAGTTTTCTGCTAAGTTTTCTTCTCCGCGCTGATATTTCAGTTTTCAATTCTTCTTTTCTTGCATGATCTTCTTGCAATTCTTCTTCTTTACTTCTTGCATGCAATCATTCTATTTCTGGGCTTCCATTTGTTTTCATGCCATTGTGTATTTGAGGTTGTTTTCCAGCAAGCTGTCACGTGACCTTGACTCGAACCTGGACCGTTGCAAGTCAATTTTTAGTAAACAAATGTCATAGCCGGGCGAATGGTAACAATGCAGATACCATTCTTGTCATTTTCGGGGTTTTCCTCTCTATCATCTGGGTACCTCCAATTGTCATTACTCACTTCTTGAGTTCTCACCACTTTGATAGGGGCAATCATTGTATCGTCTCGGCCATCTTTACATCGTGCGTCTAACTTGTGTTCTCCTCTCCTGGTACCTTCATCCTGAACGGTAATACATTGCGGATTTGCTTCGTTCTCCCAGTTATCATCGCTCATCTCCTGAGTTTCAACTGCTCTGGCCTGACTGTGTGTATCTTGCCGGTCACATGGACTTCTCTGGCCGTTGTAATTTATCCATGCATCTTGGTCTTCGAACTCAAGTATTCTTTTTCCTTCCGTATGTCTGGAGTCTTCTGCCGGTTTTCTCCATGGCTTCGGGTGATTATTCCTCCGGCAGAAGTTATGGCTTCGTTGCCATCCTGGACGTTTGTCGTGGAAACATTTCATTCTTGCATCCTTGTGCCGTATTGGCTGTATTCTTGTCTTCCCAGGGACCATTCTTCCACGCAGTTTGCGTTTAATTTTAAATTTCGGAGTGTTCAAAGCGTTGGAAACGCTTGTGCTTATCTCTGCAGGTGGGTCAGTCTGTTTGGCCTCCTGGTGTGTATCTTGCACAATTTCTTCTGATGGAAGTTCCTCCAGTATAGCTTCTTGCGATTCGCTCCTTTCCACTATTTGATTGTGTTGCTCTCTTGTCTGAGAAACTTTAGCATCTTGCAGCTCTTCCTCTTGAAGTGGTTCTTCTCGAATCTCATCTGTTTCATACTGTTTCTCTCTTAGCTTTTCTCGCTCTTCTCGTTCTCTTCTCATTTCCTGTGTGTTCTCGTCAATCTTCCTGTTTTGTTCGTCGAACATCTTGTTGATGTCTTCTTTGTATACATCTAACTTCTTGTTCTGCTCGTCCAACTTCTTGTTGATGTGTTCTTTTATTTCTTCCCGTAGTTTTCTTGATTCTTCCTTTTGGTCTTTTATCATCGTCTGCAGTATGGCAAATATATCGGCAGTTGTGGGACTTCTGTTAGAGTCGTCTGGCTGCTCTTTCCTTGGTGTTTCTTCTGATGCCTGAGATCGCCTTTCCTCGGGCGATACCACTGGTGCGTGTAGGACGCCGCAGGTGACACATTCCAGATTGGAATCTCTGCCGCAATCTGGGCAAATCTGTTGCTCTCCCGTCAGCATCTTGGTCCTTATTTCTTCTGTCTGTGCCCGCAGTCTTGGCATCTGAAACTAAAAATATACGGCTTTGGTGCCAAATTATTTTTGCACATACACAAAATGAATTTAATAATTACTAAATTAATTTTTAAAAACAGTATTCTTGCAATATACTAATAAAATGTCTAGTTTCGTCGCTTATAATTGTTCACACACACAACACGTTTTACGTTATTTATTTATTATTCATGAAATAAGCCTGAGTGTACGATCTTTTGCAATAATTCCACAGCATAGTAATTCACACCTTAAATCATCTTATCTTAAAGTTTACCAAATGCTATACTTAACCTACATTGGTGTTGATACATTTCTAACTTAATCCTATACATACTGAAAATTCAAATGATAAACTAATATATGCACACCTTACATATGAACTAATAAAAGAAAAGTTATTTCTATGTAAATATATGAATGGATAGCTTACAAATACATGAATGGTAGCAGGTTCGAGTTGATTTTAGCAACTTGTAGTTATTATCCTATTTCTATTTTCCTCACCTGGTTACCTTATTTTTCTTCTTTTTCTTCTTTTCCTTGTTCAATCACTGCTTTATTTTCAATACAAATAAATTCTGCAAACTGAATATTCTCTATTGCTAGCTCAACGTAAACATAATTTACATTCTTCTGGCTGAAAAAGAAATGAAATTGGAGGGGAAAAGAACGTTGATCGTTCCTAGAAGTACTGTTCAACTTGCGTTGAATTTAGTTCGATTCCAAGGCTCATTATGTAGCTGATAATAATCTTAGCAAGTAGTTACCTTTTTTTTTTTTTAATCGAGTTCTTAAAAATAATGGAGTTCTTTGAAGCGTATTCGTCGAGACTGTAAAGTAATTATCGAGTAATTATCGTGTCTGACGATTAATTATCGCATCTAAAAATAAATTATCGAATCTGAAAGTTAATTATCGGGTTTAAAAATTAATTATCGGGTCTGAGCGTAAATTATCGAGTTCGAAAATTTATTATCGAGTCTGAAAAAATTAACTATCGAGTTTAAAAATTAACTATCGAGTTTAAAAATTAACTATCGAGTCTAAAAATTAACTATCGAGTCTAAAAATTAACTATCGAGTTTAAAAATTAACTATCGAGTTTAAAAATTAACTATCGAGTCTAAAAATTAACTATCGAGTTCCTGTTCGGATGCGCCATATTTGTAAAATTTGAAAAATGAAAAGAGAAAGATCCCGGTGGTGATCGCTTGTAGCGCCAGGTTTTGTAATAATAAAAAGAAAAAAATTGAGATGGCGGGTTTTGGGTTCATATTCCGTCTGTCCCTATTTATTCCCTGTGCACCACCGTTAAAGTCTCCGTTCCTCGAACTAAAATGGTTTGTGACTCGATAAGGATTGATCTCACGGTTAGGAAATCCTATCTCTCCGCGGTGTCCCAGGGCTTTAGGGAAACAAGATCCCTCTAAAACCGTGTAAGCAAATGAAACTTGATATTACTAGCATACGTATCCTGAATTCACATGCTGCAACGCTGAAAGAGAATTTTGCTCTAATGTTTGGTTTGTGTGAACGAACTAGACTGACTCTCACTTTCCAAGTGGACTGAATAATAATAGTAGTAAGAAGAATAAAACCAGAAAATAAACGAATATCTAGAATTTAGAATTTAGTTGAAAATTCTGAAAATCAGTCTAATCCCCACTAGAATCGAGAAATGCTTATATTGCCTAATTTGCCTAACAGATCCTTTGGAAACCAATGTTATGCTTAAGGTTAGGGATACAACTTGTTTATGAAAGAAAAAGCTTACGAATTTGAGGTTAACAATGTAATAAAAGTTTTAATGAGCAAACGAAAACAATAACAAAAAAAAATGTTTTCTAAAAAAAATTAAGCAAGCTGAAGGTTAATATTGAATTTTGGGTTTTCTGACAACAAATGTTCAGAATAAGGCATAAGGCCTTAACACAAAAAGAAATCAATTTAAGTAAATTACCTCGGGGCTTTCTTTCTTGAACTATGTAGTGAATGAATTGTTATCATTAACCTGACACAAATAAACAAACTGTGGAATTGATGTTTATAACCAATGCTAGATGCAATCTTACATTGTTTACATTCTATATAGAGCTTTCCTGATTTACATAGATATCATACCAAACTGGTTAAATTACAATTTTGCATTTGAAAAATACCTAATTATTTGACATCGCATGCTAAGTATATAGTTCACGTTGATTAGCTGATGTATTTTGACTATAACCTTTTTAATATTTACGAGATTAAGATATTACATAGCTAGACGGAATTTTGAATATAATAACCTATATTTTATTCGGGTGAAAACTAAGTATTGAAATGATTTAAAATAAGTTAATCTAGTTGAAGTAAGTGGAAATGAGTTGAAATAACTTGAATTGAAATAAAATAAATCGAGAAACAAGTCATGACTTTGATTTGAGATTTGTGGGAAGTATGAAAGAAACATAGAATGATCTAAAGGAGTTAAATAAACCTACTGCCTGACTGCTAACCATTTCTAATTATTTAAATTAATAACTGAGAATGAGAATAAGTGCACTAAATATGCACTTTGACATTTACCTAACAAGCATACACTATCAAATACATAAAATCAATGAGCGTAGCATTACCATTTCGTTATGCATAAAGGCTACATATATATACTCATATTAACACAAGTAGAAAATTAATAGACACAAACATATATCGATATATATATATATGTGTAAAATCATAAGTAAATACATGCATACATGCATAAAAATCAAGTAACATATGAATATTAATAATAAATGTCAAGACGTCTCTCGAGATTTTTAATCTGAATATATTGAGTTTTTCGTGATTTTTCTCTTTATCATTAATAGGATTGGTATACGGCCGGACATTTTCATGTATTCCTCTAGTTTGTTCGTCTAGTTTATGCGCATAAACGTCTGATCGCTCGATTGTTAGAGGATCAGACTGACGTAATAATTGCGGCTTTACTTAGCCTACTTCGTATTTTTCATCTGTATTCTACCTGACTGTACTAATGTCGGTTCCGCTTTATTTATGGATTACGTATCTCCAACCAAGAAAATGATTAATTGCGAGACTAGTCGCATATACATCATAGTTACTAATTAATCCTTTAGCTCTCTTACGTAACATACATTTGATGACTCATTACAATATTATTTATTAGAGTTTTACTAGTATATAGATCGAAATAGACTCATTTAGTACGTTCACTTCTATGCAAAATTACTTTACAAACACTATAATCTTTGGACAATTGAAGCAATGTCTTGAATATATTTTCTAGGAATATCTATTATGTCTTGTTCAAAATTATCTTAAAGTTCTCATATTACATGTACATAGCGCAGATGATGCATTTTTACTTCATACAAATTTCCATATGTTAAAGTAAATACTTCTTTCATCGTTAAAGGTCTACAACCTGTCATTCGATCTACTTTTAAATTAACTTTCTTTATATGTTATCAAAAAAATCTAAGTGACAAATAGAGTAATGGCCTAAACTACTATCTCCTTAATAAAAACAACGACATATTCACTAAAGTCACAGAATATCTATATATAAGTATCATTAAAAAAATATCTCTATTTTAATAAGCCTTGCTCAAAAAAAAAAAAAAAATCTAATTGTTTAGCAATTACAGTTCGAGTTGGAAAATCTTTTCTCCACGCGGTGTAAATACATTAACAGTTTTCAAATAGTTCCGACTTTATATCGCGAACGTCTTGCATTTTATTCAATGACGAAAATTTCCCTTTTGGAATCAACAAAAAATAATTTGGATGGGTCCTACCTTTCGCCGTACACACTGCTCTCACCACCAAGCTCACCACTAAGCTCAGCACACACATACAGATGTCCCTGCGTTTACTGGCTTCCTTCTTTCGTGAGAAGTGTCCTGGATTCGGAGTTCCTCTCTTCGATTCCCGCTGCGTCCTCCTCTCAAACTGGAAGGGGCGTCGCTCTTGGGCGTCTCCTGATCCATCAAGGTGGGGCTTCTGTTGGTCCATTTCTGATAGGATGCACTCTCACTAAAAGCACTTTCAGACGTCACACTGCACCAACATCACTCTCGGTGTTAAAAGTGTAGTGTTACACGGATAAACAGTGTTTATTGTTTTTAAGCATTGTGTATAATATTTCAAAAACTGATTATGTATGATTAAAACTAGTTCAAGTGCTTTCGGTGCGTATGTAGGTTATTCTAATTGTCTGTAATAGCCCGTGATTATGTTTATAAGTACGAAACTCTGTCACTCAAAAACAATGTTTGTAGGCGTTTCGCGATCTATATATATATATATATATATATATTAGCAGCGTTACAAAGTTTATATATATATGTTTATATATATAAATATATTTTGAAGAAGATCAATGTGTAGGTTACTATGCTAAGGAAAGATTGTAATTTCGTACACTCGGCTTCGGTAAGTTTAGCCGCACATTGTTATTGTGAACTTAACTTTTGATTATGAATGTAGTGTGTGTGTAAGTTCCGGGTATGTTGTTGTGTTGCGGTGGTACGCTGTTTCCCGGTGAAGAATTATTTTACGACTGACTTGGAGTTTTGAATTTTTTAGCCGGCCGATCTTTTTGGATACGCCTCTAACGGTGTCTTCGATTTCGTCTCTGCTCTCTTATTCGTTAACTTATTTTGGTGTCCTAAATTTTGATTCTCTTGGTCTCCGCCTATTTACGGTTTTCGGGCGTCGTTTCTCTAACGTACGTGCTTCCTTCAAATTTCACATGTTATATCGAAAATTTTTATGAGAGTTGATTTGGCTCCTAGTCGTCTCGTGCATGGTTTTGGACCATTTCACAGTTCTATGTTAAAATTTTATCTTGGTTCTGAGTGGCGACATATGGTCTATGCTGTGATTTTGACAAATTCGCAGAGATTATATTTCTACTTGGATTCTATTCAACGTGTTAGGACTTTATTATTTTTTTCAATTTCACAAAAAGATGCTAAAAGCTGTTTTGTTCTTCTTTCTTGCGTTCACGCCGGGAACTCTGCTGTGTGTGGTCTACGTATGTGGCTTAGGCAGTGGTATTGAGAGACAATGGAAGGGTCTTTCAACTGTCCTCGCCGCACGGACAGGTATACAAAAAAAAAAAAAAAATAAAACATCTTACCTCTCGGATAGTAAGGGAAAATAAAGAGAATGTCCTTTGCCTTTTTTAAACCAACAAAAATGAAAATAAAAATTATATTCACTAATGTCCATAATTATACGCAAAATTGAATTTAAAAGATTTATTTAAAAATTAAATAAAAATGGTAATGATGCAACTGTCACAGGTCAACGCAATATTTCTGGCTTTTCAGGCTAAAGATCACTGCTTCTTAATTCAAGAACTTCCTCATTGCATAGCAATGAGAGTCAATAGTGAAAATTCGGAAGTTCAGCTCGGGGCTATTCATACCAAAAGACATGCCAATTAATCTCTCTCTTTCACTTCTTTCTTTCTCTCTGTCGTTAACTTCCTACTCTTTTCTTTTTTGTAATTTCTTTCTTTTTTCTTTTTCTTAAATTCAAAAAAAAAAATCGTTGCAGATATGTGCAAGTTGGAACAGGGATTGGGCCAATCACAGAAGACTTACTGTCATCGAGGGCTGTATGAAACAATATATAACACTTCGTAACAATCAAATGGCCATATTTAATGGAGAGACTCGTTCATCGTACAGTAGCATCACAGGAACTCAAAAACTGTTAAAACGGTAACCAAACTTACTTCGGAACGGTTATTTCTTTATCACATTTTTAGGGGTACAGTGGAAGTATTGAAATTTTAAAAAGTAAAGCATTATATCCTACGAGTTATACATTCCAACACCACACGTTAGTATATGGAGTTAATATATAACTTTGGCGTTTGTTTCATGGCCAAATGATAATGAATAAACAAAGTTAACAATTTCTCCAGTCTAAGATGAATATTCATTGTTTGAAATGTTTTGCCCAATAAACAGCATATATCACTGACATAATTGTGTGTGTAATGTATTTGCTTATTACATTCTGGATACAAGAAGAAATAAAACACTGATCATGTATGAATTAGAAACTGCAACCGCAAAGAGGCTCAAATCTTGCAAATGGTGCCAGATATTGGAAAAATAATCGAAAAAAAATCTCCCCTTTGTGTTACCCCTTGCCGATTTTTATCAAGAAGTCTTTCATTTGTGTGTGTAAATGGACATGTACAGATGTTGTGATGAATGACAAGGAGATTCATGCTCATACGTGAATGATGCGCTGTAAAGAGAGCGCAGGTTTCGCTAGTTTATTTACGAAAGAAAAGCAGAAAATGTCTATTTATTTACAATTTGAGTGGAGAATTTGAACCTTTATATTCTGAGCTATTTTCTCAATGTTCCGTGGTACATTGGATGTTCCAAAGTGGATGATATTTTGCAAGGTGGACTTCAGTTATCCAGGAAATATTTTCAATTCAGGTTAAGATTACGTAAGTATATTTTCAATAAGAGGTCAGGCGGGCCAGATGAAAGGGTTCAGTGGGCTGGGACTGTCCCGGGGACCGGCTGTTGCATATGGTTGTTCTAAAACTTTCATTCGTTCTTCTCTTTCTCTTAGAGAGCGAGAGAGAGAGAGAGCGAAAATCCTTTTTATTTCTTTTATTTTCTTCATTTTCATTTTTTCTTTTCTTGGAGCAATATTAATCTAGAGTAGTCACGCTCGTAACGTTACCAGTTAGTGAGTTTTGGATCGGATTGGGTTGGATTGATCAGAGTTTAAACGTTACTTTCTCAACACCGACGCTGTACAGGACGGGACCTAGGATTTAAAATGGGACCTAAACCATTACTCTGGTTTGTGTCTGAGGCAGAAATCTTCAGCGGGAATTCTAGTAATATTTTCACACAATGAGTTCTAGTATAATTTTCAAGGAACAGTGATAATTACTGTCCATTATTTAATGTACCACCAAAACATAAGTATTAGTTCATTATATCTCAAGTGCAAATAGAAAGAGGCCAAACTAGAAGGCAAGAAACAACAATGCGCCTACAATTTCAAGCAATACACTGTAAAGAGTGGCATTAGACATAGTGGCGGTAAAGTGCCTAAGTCTACTAACCAATCGCGGGTCCGGTCGACCTCCAACGGGAGAGGGATCATCACCCAATGCAGATCAGGGTACTCTTGTGAAGTGAGTACCAGTGTAAGCTGGCGGGTAAAGGTAACCGAAGAGCACTGCTTTTAGATGGCGGGAAATTTCAAGTAAAACGGGAAATTTTGAACTCTGGCGTAAATGCAGATTATTTTCTTTAAAGTTGAGTTGAGTTGATTTTAGTTTAGCGTCTCGTTCAGTAGCGAGGCTATATGAGACGTGGACCTACTGATTAACGTGGAATCCGAACCACATGAGCTCCAGCCGGGAATCGAACCCGGGTCTCCCACGCCAAAGGCGCGTACGCTAACCGCTTAGCCACG
The DNA here is from genome assembly GCF_964235325.1 of Thermobia domestica. Taxonomy (NCBI): domain Eukaryota; kingdom Metazoa; phylum Arthropoda; class Insecta; order Zygentoma; family Lepismatidae; genus Thermobia; species Thermobia domestica. Next base: position 273,156,862 of record NC_137462.1, read on the forward strand.
AGGGAGCTCTATTTTCTTTGAAATAAACTGAAAACGTAAAATTCTCCTAGCACGTTATTCTCTTAGGGATTTTTTTTTTTTAATTCATTCTCTCATTCGCACACAAACCCACTCATCCAACAGGCACAACTACCAACAGTGTGGGAAAAAAATGACTGATACCGTGAACTCCTAGCACAAAATGACTACCTGAAAATAACACATCTATTCGTTCTAGTGGCGGATCCAGCGGGGGGCGATCGGGGCAATTGCCCCCCCCCAGAAGAGGTGACTTTCTTATTTTATATATAAATAAACCCATCCATAAAAAGTTTGGAGCTCTTAAAAGTAGCAGTATTACTACAGACCGCCCCCCCCAGAAGTCCGTCCTGGATCCGCCCCTGATTCGTTCTGCCACCTCATTTTCTACATTGTATTGTAGTTTTCAAAATAATTGGGAAAATAGACTTCTGATGTTATTTTTGCATTTTGCCACCCATATAAGTGTTGCTACTGTTTCAATATTCAGAAGAAATATACTGTATATCTTAATTGGGAGTAAATTTTCTATCTAATCAGGGAAATTTTGTGGCTTCGAGGAACAAATTTGCTATTGGGAAACTGACAACACTGCCAGAGCAAGGCTCTCTCTATACCGCTTCTTATAGTGCCAAAATCACGGAAGTGTGAAGTCTTATTAAATGGCCCTATCAACGCGAAATTAAAATATCGCTAATTTTACAGTAATTATGTAATATCTTCAAATAGATAAAAGATAATCGAAATGTCGAACAAGAGCGCCCTAGACAATATTATTTTACATGAGATACTGTTATCAAGACTCACTTATCTGCTCTGGATTTCCAGCCATTTAGAAAATCGACGTTTATTTTCGTGCTTATAAATGGCTACAAACGGAAAGCTACTAGGTGACTCGTGATAATGGTACCTCATGTAACATATTATCTAGCGAGCTCTTGTTCCACGTTTCAATTGCCTTTTATCTATTTGAAGATATCACATAATTACTGTAAAATTATCAGTATTTTAACTTCACAGTGATTAGGCCTCTTAAAATTTTACATCGCCCTATAGGCTACACTAGTTTGCGAAGGACGTACGCTAACCTCCGCAATGAAACTATTTCACTCTTAATAGCAAAATAAATTGGACACACTATATGTATACTTCAGTATATAAAAGTTTTTGACAGTGTATTGTGTATGTTTAAGGTTTTCACAATTAAAACAAACAGAAAGTAAATTAATATCAATATTGTGGAAACTTTGGTTTACTTTTCTGTAAAACATGTACATACAATAATTTTGCTGAACACTTTTTCACTTCTATTTTGATTTATTATTTAAAAAAATATATGTGATGCAATACTGAGAATAATTAATTTTGATCTTTTTTCCCCCGTAAATTTTCATTTGAAATGTTTCACATATATAAATTAATACACAAACAAATATTGCAAACAAAAATATTAAATGTATATTGAAGTTCGATTCTGGAAAATTAAATTAAAACATCAGACATTATTTCTCTGTAATTTGATACCAATAAGCATATATAGTTTACATTCAAAAGTTATTGCTAATTTAACATGAGATTGTGGTAATATAAATAGTATGAAATAACAAAAAATAAATATATAGACTAAACAAATAAATAAACAAAATACAATTTACGATTCATATAATTCATTTTGAATTTTCGAAACAGATGTTTCATTTTGTTTCCCTCGTAGAGTCTTACACTAACATAACTTTGGTCCTCTGAACCCTCAGGTTCTTTGAATATTGTTATTTCAAGCCGTAATTTCAGTCATATACAATGTCGTTGAACCGGTTCGCCAGAACAGATTGTTAAATATTCTCAGGTTCCCAGTATGAAGTTGTTAAAATTGTATCTACACTTCTAGATCACGTACTTAACACTTAAGGGTCATCACCAGTGCGAAATTAAACTACCGCTAATTTTAGAGTATTTTTTTTCTGTAATATCTTCAAAACAAATAAAAAATATTCGAAAAGCAGAAACGTAGTAAACTAGGTAATACGATTTTGCATGAGGTACCGTTATCACAACTCATCTATCTGCTTTCGATTTGCAACTGTAGATAGATTTAGCATTTTTTGTGGGTTCTGTAAATAGCGGTATACCAAAAGCAGGTAGATGAATTGTGATATGCAAAATTGTATTGTCTAGTTCACTACGTTTCTGCTTTTCGAATATTTTTATTTGTTTTGAAGATATTACAGAAAAACTCTAAAATTAGCCGTAGTTTAATTTCGCTGTAGTGAAGAAAGATCCTTAAGCAGGCGCGTCAATTCCGGTAACATTAGCGGGTGCGTGGGGAATATCATACCCCATATGTTTATTTTCGGGTAGGTTATTAACCAAATGCAGAATCATTTTTAAACTACTAATTCAGTCATAGTATATCATATATAAGCTATGATAAGTAATACTATGCTCAGGATTGCCAAATAAATAAATTTGTCTACCTTTATATATTATAATGAATTTTTCTGATGAAGTACCATTTTAACATTATTTAGTTGCAAATTATTGTTATAATATATATCACATTACTTAGTTATTAATTTCTAATGATATTAATAAATCCAGGTTTACCAACTACATTGAATTTCTTGTAACTTTCGAATCAATGGCATTTTTGTATAATGCCATTATGATCCCAATTATTATCCACTTCAAATAAACGAAGAGTATTTTCCGGTCAAACGTGTATGAAACACGTTCCACTGCATCAGCTTACTTGTTAAAGAACAAGGGACAAAATCTCGAATAGCTGTTGAAATCCTAACGAAACAATGCTGCCACATTATAAAGACTAACAGTGGAGTACGTTATATCCCAGCGCGCCTGCTTAATGGTTAAGAGGGAATCTCTAGTACCATTTCTGAGAATCTAGTGAATATTCATTATTTTTTCCTTCCAGCATTTAAAGAGATAATCAAGGCATGTTGCAATTAAGACAGACACTTTAATTTTAGATAGCATATTATCAATGGAGAAATGTAATTCTGGCGATGTGCGGACGAAATTCGTTTCTGTAACACGTATTTCGTATGCTGTCAGAAACGAAAATTTTCCTTGAAAATGACTTACTTAGGTTCTCAGCAGACCATGACGTCACAGATCATATAGTTGGAAATGACTAATAATATTTGATAGAAGACCATGATGTCACAAAGCTTAGAGTTGGGAATTACTGATTATACTTATTAGCTGACCATGACGTCACAGAACATAGACTTGAAAATGACTAAGTTCTTAGTAGACCTTAACGTCACGGAATTTAGATTTGAAAAAAAAAACTTATCTGGGCTCTCACGTGACCATGCCGTCACAAAATGTAGAGTTGGAAATGTTTGATCTAGATTTTCAGAGTACTATGACGTCACAGAGCATAGAGTTGAAAATGAGTATTGAAGTTGTTAGCAGACTATGACATCCTAGAGCTTAAACTTGGAAATGATTTGTCTGGGTTCTCAGCAAACTATGCATAGAGTTGAAAATGATTGGTCTAGATTATTGATGCTATAGAAAGTCAGTCTTGAATCGAAAAAAGAAGAAAAATTGTCGTAGCAAATTAATGTTTCTGTAATTAAGTCGTAGGTAACGATACGTCGTACGTGACATTTTTTTTTAAAAAATGGGGAAGTCAAATAAAATTAAGATTTCATTGTTTTATAAAATGTACTAGCTTATTTCATTATTCGATAAAAAAATCACTAAATTATTATTATTATTATTATTATTATTATTATTATTATTATTATTATTATTATTATTATTATTATTATTATTATTATTATTATTATTATTTAGATATAGAGTAGTTTTCTGAAATTATTCTGAAATAATTAGTAATCTATAATTATTTTGGTGTACCCGCCAGTTGCTATTTACACAATGAAGATGGCAGGTGAATCCATCCGAAACATGAGAGGAATAGTAGAACCACTATAACAGCGGAAAGATACGTTGCGAATTTGTGTGAATTGAATGAGTGAATGAATTTAACTCGGCTGATGAAATGTGTACATGACGTCATCTCTCAGTTGGTCATAAAAGGGGAAAAATGTTATTTTTAACAGTGTGTGTGTGTGTGTGTGTGAGAGAGAGAGAGAGAGAGAGAGAGAGAGAGAGAGAGAGAATATAGAAACTTCTCTAATGTGTGCTTGTGTGAGTGTGGATTTTTGTGCTATGGAGTCAGATAGAGATGGGTCACGGAGATCACGAGAAAGCTTTAGAACAGCATTGTTGGAAAATGGAGAAGTGGTATTTTTCCAAAACATAACACTTGACAGGAGATTGGTCTTTATCACGTTGTCGGCATCCCCACAAGCCAATCACGAGCTCTGACGGATATTAGCATCCATTCATAAGTTTTAAATGAAAGGCTAAAAAATAAATTAAAAAAAAAAAAAAAAGGAGTTCTATTGTCATGAAGCAGGCCATTGCAGTAGGATGATCGGGCTCTTTTTCACAGAAATATACACCGCCGAGGCACTATTCTTTACATAGTGCTGTGAGACCTTGAGGCTCTGATGGGTGTCAAGCACAGTATTTTTACACCAATATACAAGGCAGTCCTTGCAAGTCTTATATAGTCAAGATTAAAAGAACGCTTTCTTTCTTGAATATATATAGTTATGTGAGTTGGGAATAAAAAAATGGAAGGAGCAAGGTTTACAAGAAATATATATATATGTAAATATGTTTAGTCTGTTCTTCATTTTTTATTGCCTCTTTTTAAATAAATGTGAGTGTTTTGTATACTTATCATGCTGCTATGCAAGTAAATAAAAGTTAACAGGCAGATAACATTTATAACTAATTGAAGATGGTACATTACTAGCTGACGACATATTCATTGTTTATGCCATATTTATTTTTCATCCGCTATTCTCTTTAGTTTAACGTTGTGAAACACAATTTAAAAGAAAAGTAATAAAACTTATAGAGAAAGAAACGTTGTACGGTCGGGATAAGACAAGCGAGTTTTCTTTTACCATCGTGAAACTAAGATAGACTTCCACACTATGGAAATCCAATATAAAAACCGGAAATGATAGACATACAACTTCGGTTTTGGTGCAGGAATTATGGGTAGAGATGGAATCTGTTCTTGGAACAAAGAAACACTTCTTGCTATCTTGAACTATTCTGGTCTGATATCTATCGACAGATAGAAACATTCCTCGCTATTCCCTACCGTTTTTGCTTTGATATCTATCAACAGAATAAACATTTTTTAATATTTCCTACCGTTTTGCTCTGATATCTATCGTCAGACAAAATCATTTCTATCTATTTCCTACCCTTTTGCTCTGATATCTATTGACAGACAAAATCATTTCTCACTCTTTCCTACAGTTTTTGCTCTTATATCTATCGAAATACTTTTCGCTATTTCCTACTGTCTTTTCTCTGATATCTATCGACAGATAAAATCATTTCTCGATATTTTCTAGACAGAAAAAAACATTTCTCAATATTTCCTACTATTCTTGCTCTTATATCTATCGACAGACAGAAATACTTCTTGCTATTTCCTACCGTTTTTCCTTTGATATCTATCGACATACATAAACATTTCTCGATGTTTTCTAGACATACAAAAAAAAAAAAAAAATCATTTCTCAATATTTCCTACTGTTTTACTCTGATATCTATCGTCAGACAAAACCATTTCTCACTATTTCCTACCATTTTGTTCTTATATCTATCGACAGAAAGAAATACTTCTTGCTATTTCCTACCGTTTTTCCTCTTGTCTATCGACAGACGTAAACATTTCTCGATATTTTCTAGACAGGCAAAAAGCATTTCTCAATATTTCCTACCGTTTTGCTCTGATATCTATCAACAGACAAAAATATTTCTATCTATTTCCTACCCTTTTGCTCTGATATCTATTGACAGACAAAATCATTTCTCACTCTTTCCTACAATTTTTGCTCTTATATCTATCGAAATACTTTTCGCTATTTCCTACTGTCTTTTCTCTGATATCTATCGACAGATAAAATCATTTCTCGATATTTTCTAGACAGAAAAAAAACATTTCTCAATATTTCCTACTGTTTTACTCTGATATCTATCGTCAGACAAAACCATTTCTCACTATTTCCTACCATTTTGTTCTTATATCTATCGACAGAAAGAAATACTTCTTGCTATTTCCTACCGTTTTTCCTCTTGTCTATCGACAGACGTAAACATTTCTCGATATTTTCTAGACAGGCAAAAAGCATTTCTCAATATTTCCTACCCTTTTGCTCTGATATCTATTGACAGAAAAAATCATTTCTCACTCTTTCCTACAATTTTTGCTCTTATATCTATCGAAATACTTTTCGCTATTTCCTACTGTCTTTTCTCTGATATCTATCGACAGTTAAAATCATTTCTCGATATTTTCTAGACAGAAAAAAACATTTCTCAATATTTCCTACTATTCTTGCTCTTATATCTATCGACAGACAGAAATACTTCTTGCTATTTCCTACCGTTTTTCCTTTGATATCTATCGACATATATAAACATTTCTAGACATAAAAAAAAAAAAAAAAAAAAAACATTTCTCAATATTTCCTACTGTTTTACTCTGATATCTATCGTCAGACAAAACCATTTCTCACTGTTTCCTACCATTTTGTTCTTATATCTATCGACAGAGAGAAATACTTCTTGCTATTTCCTACCGTTTTTCCTCTTGTCTATCGACAGACATAAACATTTCTCGATATTTTCTAGACAGGCAAAAAGCATTTCTCAATATTTCCTACCGTTTTGCTCTGATATCTATCAACAGACAAAAATATTTCTCACTATCTCCTATCGTTTTTCTCTGATTTAATATTGACAGACAAAAACATTGTACTCTATTTTCTACAGCTTTTGCTCTATCAACAGACAAAACCAAAGTTTATGTTTCGAACGCATGTTTGTAGTAAAACCATGTGGTTATAGTGTGTGCCGGAATGGAACCTTACAATATATATTTTGACTGTAGTGTGTTGACTGGTGGTATGACAAAGATTTGCCTGTTGTGCACATAACGCCACACAATCAGCACGATTTTATTTTCTGGCAGGATCCTGACTCATGCTATTTACCTTGTACTTCGGCCGCAATCTATACATTCACTGGTTGTAACATAAAGAGGAGTGAAAACTTAGTGTTTCTACAGACTAATTAAGTTAAAGTATAAAGAACAAATGAAAAACGTGACATTAGCTTTCCCTTAAAATCTTCCCTAAAGTTTTTAGGTGTACTTTTCACTCATCCTCGCTACACTAGCGTTGATCAGAATAAACACTGCACTCAAAACCTCTTTCTGATTGCGGAATGTAATTGTTATCTACTCTTCCGCCTCCTTGATAATACACATTTTTCTAAGCGCTCCCGCCATTGTCGGAAACACTTCCGAAACGCAGTTTTTGGAATGGTAAGGAACTGTGCTGTCGCATTATATCTTCTCTCGACTCAAATCAGGTTCCTTTTAGTGGCACTTTCAGCTTGAGAAATAACCAAAAGTCACACGGAGCCATGTCAGGTAAGTGAAGAGCCTTACGACACACAAGAATATTGTGTTTGGCGATGAAAGCCTGAATCAAATTTCGCGGACACTCTTCTCATGCCCAAATTCTCATTCAAAAGTAAACGTACCGATCCGATTGAATAGTTTCAGCTTGGGTATCCCAAAAGCTTTTGACCAAATTTGCTGAAATATCACTGCTCAAGTTTTTCTATCATTTTACAAAGAACTGAAATCCGGCGACCACCTACTACACGTCTTCACTCGTTGACCGACTGCCAGTGACTGACGTCTTCTGAGGAAGGAGAAAAATACATGGCTGCGGGTAAATATTCCCTCTACATCTAGACGGAAAGAAGTCTTCCGCGCTTTATTGGTTTACGCAAGGAAAAAATATTTCGATATTTTTTGAACACACCTCGTATATACATATATTTTGTTCTCTTTACTTTTTGGAATTTACTATTCAATAAATGCAAATAGCTAGAATATTCAATACACACTGTCTTTAAGCGTTACAGGAAAGAAAATATATATGAAAATAACTAAGTTAATTATATATATTTAATAGCATACAAATACTGTACTAACAAAATTAATTCCTTATTCTGGCAGTGGATTCTGCTATGAAAGAAATTTAAAAAAAAAAAGAAAAAGAAAGAAAGAAAAGAAAAGAGCTACATATACTACAGGCAACGAAACGCTATCCCAGTGGCGTAAAATAAAGAAGAAAAAGAGTGAGCAGAAGAAGAAGTCCGCTCGCCGCGACAGGGCGTTTGCTGTCTTTTGGTCATAATTCAGAATCTTTGTCTTCGCAGGGGGTCACGAGTGGCGACAGCCTTGTAGAGTCTTATCTCGCGTTTCCTTTGCCTCCCACGGAGTACCGCAGAAACTATCTAAGCTCCCCTTTTCTCATCTGTCTCCACTATGCGACAATGAAACATTATATATATATGTACTGAAACATCCACTGTACGAACAGTAGGAGTTCCTTCTTAGAGATTTCTTTGGGAAAATGAAAAGATAACCGTCGGATAAGGAACTGATAAACGCAGTCTGTAGATTAAAGAAAAAGAAGAAATAAAAACTGTTTCTTTTCTTCAACATATCTGCAATCTTACGATTTAGTATCGATAATAAAATGGTGAAAATGCTTATAAAATGGAGTGCACATGATTTTTATCATGAACTATGTTGGAAAGGAAGATAAAACTGTGGTCTAGAAAGGAAACAGCATATAATAACTTACACTAGCAAATGTCTTTATTTAAAAAAATGTTATACTTTATTTATTTATTTATTTGTTTATTTATTTATTTATTTACTTTTATTTATTTATTTATTTATTTATTTATTTATTTATTTATTTATTTATTTATTTATTTATTTACTTTTTATTTATTTATTTATTTATTTATTTATTTATTTATTTATTTATTTATTTATTTATTTATTTATTTATTTATTTGTAAAAGGCATACAGGATTACAATCCTACAATAGCCTTATTAATATAATATTTTAATACGATACCATTATTCCAAAATAAAGTACACAAGAAAGTAAAATAAAATAAGCAAGCTACAGACAAAACGAGACAAGATTAAAAAAAATACAAATAAAGTAAAGATACAACAAACAAAAAATAAATGTAAGTATAACCACTTTCCTGCAACTTGTACATATATTAGAAATGCGCTACAAATATTAATTTGAAATCATTATTTCAATTTCAATTCTCAAATATTAATTTCAATTCAACACTTCCATATAAAAGGACATACCAATAGTATTTTAGTTAATGTTATTATCTTTCGAGTGTACACATTACGAACAAAATCCATTTCAAAACATTAAGCCAGAGAGCTCCAAATCCATACATAATTGCTTAATTTTTGCATGAAAATGTGATTCAGTATCAAAAAATATATCACAATATTTCGACACAAAATTATACAGTTTTAAAGTAGTAACAATCGATCAATTTTTGTGTTGAGTAGTTCTTAAAAATGAAACACAAAAGAAGAGATCGTATCTAGGCCTAAGGCCTGGTACATATAAAGAAACCTGATAGAGTAAAGAAGGACAATATGTTCTATTGTTGATTTTTTTTTTTTTTTAAGAAAAATCAAGGACAGTACTTCGGCGAACTCTGAGTGAAGTTAGTCTAAAGTATTCTCTTAGTATAGTATTGGATAAATAATATGGGCAATATCTATTATTAACCTTGTAGTATAGAGAAACTGGCCTCCGAAGGTTCAATGCCGTTGCAGAAGGAATTCGATATAGACAATATGCTGGCTACCGAATAGACAAAGCTATTTTCAGTTACAAGCTATCCCATTAAAACAAACGATACGAATGCATTGAGTGAACTGACTATGTGGATGCTCAAGGATGAATCGTGTTGTCACTGCACCATTATTACGTGTTAACACTAGAAACAATCTATTACCCAATTGGTCCTGTTTACTCCGTTTGGTAGATTTGAAATTGAGCAAGACAATTTATACAATGAAAATAATCTATGTGTGACACTTGATTGATATGAACAGAATCCTTCAATATTGCTCTCTTTATCGTCACACAAAATAGCCTTTATGACTAGACTCAGAGTCAAATATCTCCCCCAACATCACAGCTCTGAACAATCTGTAATTTGTGTTACATTACTCAACAGTAACGTGTTTCATGTTGCGTTGACAATTTGAAAGGCTATTCTTACTACTGCAATGTGTACCTGACAGAAACTAAAATATCAAAATATTGATATGTAAATAATATGTTTTAAAACCGTCCTTAGTATACAGGGTGTTGCAAAAAAATGTGTCACAATACTTTGGAAACAGATTCTTCACATCAAATTAAGAAAAAAAAAGTTCCTATGGACCTGTGCTCAAAAGTGGATAGTTTCGGAGTTATATGGTGTCAAAAACGTGAAACAAGTGAACTTTAGAAGTTCATAGCTCCATTACTATGGGACCTATCGTAGTCGGGTCAAGATATCACTGAGGAACTGGTATGTGAACTATCCAAATATCCATGCTTAAGAATGCTCCAGTACTTGCATACTAATTTTTAGAGAGGTAGGTGGAGAGTGATCAAGTACTCCCAAACAGCCTCTCTTAAAATGATTGTGCAAATACGAGAGGTTCTGAAAAATGGATATTTGGATAGTTCACATGCTAGTTCCTCGGTGATGTCTTGACTAGGGATGGCCAGAACCGGTTCTTGGTGGAACCGGTTTTCGGGTCTGAACGGATCCGGTTCTAGAAGATCCGGTTCCGGAACCGGTTTTTCGGATCCAGGTTTGGAACCGGTTCTTCGGATCCAGGTCTAGAACCGGTTCTTCGGATCCAGGTCTGGAACCGGTTCTGAAAACAGAACCGGTTCCTCGCGGAACCGGTTCCGCTGGAACCGAAACTTTGTTACCATCCCTACCTAAACGCGAGCTGCTGGCAAGCTGTGAACAGTATGGTAGATGAAATGGTGGAAGCGACAGGCAGGCTCCCAGACGGCGGCAGCTTGTCTCATTTGGCTAAATAAACTGGGTAACTGGCAATCTCATTGGCTAAACAGGCAAACTGGCCAACTCATTTGGCTAAACACCCACTGGTGGACCAAATTTTTTTTCTGGGGGCACAAGCGGGTCTGGGCGGGGAAGGCACAAGCGCATGGTCCTCTTTGCATTATTTTTGAAGGTGAACTTTGTGCCTCCTTTACGGGTCTTTGGAGGCTTTCGGATCCAGGTCTGGAACCGGTCCCTTAGATCCGGTTCTGGAACCGGGTTTTCAGATCCAGATCTGGAACCGGTTCCTAAGATCCGGTTCTGGAACCGGGTTTTCGGATCCAGGTCCGGAACCGGTTCCTAAAATCCGGTTCTGGAACCGGGTTTTCGGATCCAGATCTGGAACCGGTTCCTAAGATCCGGTTCTGGAACCGGGTTTTCGGATCCAGGTCCGGAACCGGTTCCAGAGCCGGTTCTGAAAACCGGATCTCCGAGAACCGGTTCCTCGCGGAACCGGTTCCGCCGGAACCGGAACTTTGTGGCCATCCCTAGTCTTGACCCAACTACGATAGGTCCTATAGTAGTAGAACTATTGACCTTTAAAGTTCAATTTTTCACGTTTTCGGTACCCTCTAACTACGAAACTATGCACTTCCGACCACAGATCCATGGAAACTTTTTTCTTTCTTTCTTTCTTTTTTTTTTCTTTTTTTTTTTTTTGTGTGTGTGAGGAATATATTCCCAAAAATATTCTGTAATATCCTGTAATTTTTTTTGTAATATCTTGTAAAATTTTTGTCCAGATAAGATCTATCAAAGAGAAATATGGTAGAAAGGGGAGATAATTCTTTTCCTAAATTCTAAGGAACTGGATAAGATTACATATTTACGATTTTAAATCTCTCAAATGAGTTCTTTTCATTCCTTTTCATGACTCGTTCTCGGTTCTAAAACTTCCGAATAATGAATTTGCATATTATACAATAACTACAGTTAAAAACTTATAATATAATATTAAGTAATGTGTATTTAATAAGGGTAAAAGGGGTGAAGATTTCGAACTCCAAACCCAAGACATCATTAGCTTGTAGCCTTTTGTATGGGAGACCAAACTCGATTCAAGGTTTTTAACACATAGGTTCAGACTACAGAATAAGCTGTATAGATTCTCGGGTCACATTTCCTTGAATTTCATTCTTGTTACAAAACATTTTCCAGATATATAACTCTGTATCTTAAATGTAACACTAGTGGTCGAAGTGAGACGGGATGCGGTGGTATGCCATACCGTCTCTGGTTTTCCAATGATTAAAACATATGTCACTGGAAAGTAGATGCTAAATACCTTTAATAAATCCATACACAGTAATTGATGAGTAGTTTTGCATATAAAATGTTTTTTTCTTACGTAGAAATAATTTCTAAGTTGACAACACCGATATTTTTCTTACTTTTTATTTATTTATTTATTTATTTATTTTTTAATGAGGTGTCTGCAAAGATCACTTAGTTTATATTTTGATGTGCCATATTGAATTGCTTCTTTGCCATGTATGTTTGTATGTCTGTGTCTTCTTGCCTTAATGCATATAAATGTCGTGTTTTGGGCATGAGCGGGTTTAGGAGTTGTCTGCTGTGGGAGCGGATCTTCGAGTGTTTGGAATATACCCCACAGTCCAGTGGGTGACCGGGAGTTTTCCCGTAGGAAATTATTAATATCCTTATTCAGTTTTTGAACATTTTCGTGTATAATTCTCTATAATACAACATAAGGGGATATTTTTTTCAGAGAGTTGGAGGGGATCAAAGTCTCTCCATACCCCTCCCCTCTTACTATAGAGATGCTCTCCAATGGTTTTTAGTCATTATGTAAATAGAAGTGCAATATTTTAGGCAAGATACCTTCACTGCATTTCAACATTTAGGTAGCCGGTATGTCGAGTCAAAATCGTAATAAAACATACCGCCTCTGGTGTTTTTCCACTTCGAACATTGTGTAACACATATATTATTTTCTTGATTAGGGAATATTGCTCTGCTTCAGTTGAAGATTAAGAGAAGGTAAATTCCAAATAACTTCTCTTGTTTGGTTTTGTTGTTTTTGCTCTCGATTCAGTCAGAATCAAGAATTTCTTCGTCTTTAGACTCTGATTCATGACTTTCGGGAAATCCATGAAGGATAAAATCCATATGCAAGGCCGGCTCAACCATATGTGCAATGCGTGCATTTGCACGGGGTAGTAAGTTTTGATAGGCGGCAAAATCTGTCAAAACTATATTGTTTAAAATAAATATTTATTGTTGGAAATATATTTCATGGTAACGGTAGTTGAATTCACTAAGCTGATGTATTTGAATATTCCATTCATAAATCATGTTTAGGTCCCAAAGCAAATGGTCAAACGAATCCCCATATGAATTGCTCGATTGTTGTCAAATACAAGAACTCAGTTCTCGAACAGTAGCGAACACCTGTTCCATTTAGTTAGTTATCAAAGTTTTGATATGAAAACTAGTCTTGTCTTTGTCACAAACAAATTCCTTATCATTGAAGATGGAAAAAATTTTCTTCTAATTTCTTAACAGATATAGAAAGAAAATCAAGAAATAAAGGTAAAAGAGCTCAATTGCAAAGTGACATATTGAGATTGAAGCTCGATATTGAATTCTATAAAAAGGATTAACATATTTCCTCTGCAGGTGTGCTTGTTTTATCTTTCACTAACATAATAGATTATTATTAAAAAAAAAACAGACACAACAAGATTGTATTTGTAGTGTTTAGGTCTTTCTGAGTGCGAGTACTCCCTCCCTCCCCTTCGTTGTTCATCGTGGTTTTTAAGATTTGTTCTTTCTGACGGCAAATAATGTCATTGCACGGGGCTGCAAAATTGCCTAGGACTGACCCTGACCATATTATAATAGTGTACATTATACCACCAGGATCTTTGTTTATTTGTGGTAGGTTTAGTCTATTGAACAGCGGGAAAATATGAGACATCCATATAGAATTTAACATAAAGTAGAAAAAACATCTTGTACCACCGAGGCGAGAATCAAAATGTGCATCACAGGTCAAAAGTAAAGAAGGAACCTCGCCACGAAGTTGTATCCACAATAATATTCTAGAACCGTTATAACTCAATTCAAATTCATTTCAGCTCAAGCTATAGAGTAAATATTCAATAGAAGCATTAGAAGCAGACTCCGAGAACATGTTTTCTTTAGCGCTAAGATATGTAAACATGGGAAACAGACGATGAACAGATCTTAACAGTTGGCAACCGCCCTTCAAATTAAGTATACCAGTATGTTCAATGTCATTCACTATTCCTTTCCTCTTCGTCTCGCAATAAGCATTTACATACATTTGGTTACAATGTTCTATTCAACTTATTTTTTTCAAACGATTTTTCAAGTGTGTACCCATAATCAGTACATGAGATGTTTTAATCTCATTTTCTTCCACCCGAAGATTATTTTTACTTTTTTACTTATTGAAACGGGAAAGAAGGTGTGTATATATAGTGAATGCTATCTTTTCCGCATCCTGTGGTGTGTGTATAAATAACATCAATCTTCCAGAGTATAAACACATCACAAGCGGCACTTCAAATAATGATAAATCGGAGCCACACACATACTCAGTGTATTAAAGAAAAGAAAAAAAGAAACGAAAGAAAAAACAACTAGAGTTCCATATGAAGGACAAGACAATAAACAATCATTTTAGTCCATTAAATCCTTTCGTATATATTTTTTTAAATAAAAAAAAACTTATTTTTCACTTTATGTTCAATTTTTATTTATTTTTTTTTTAACATCCATTCTTCTGGAACACAGTACCGTCCTTTGTTGAGGTAATCTTGTATAAACGTCGAAAGCATTCAAGAAAAGTGATTTTAAGAGATTGTAGCGGCGTTTCGCTGGCTTCAAAGGCACACAGAGACAGAGAAAGAGAGTAAAGAAGATTGGTTTGTGTTCACATATGTTGTTGCTACTGTTGGTATTATTATTGTTACTACTACTACTACTACTACTACTATTAGGACAACACTCATGGTAGTGGTCTACATCAATCGCTCTTGCTGCACACAGAAGCTGTTACTGGTATTGGATTTCTCAATCTGACGTCACTTGCTAGATTGTCAAGGTTTGTTCTTGGTTTTAGTTCGACATTCGAAGAGGAGTCTATAGGAGGGAGGTTGAAAGTACACAGGAAATAGAGAGAAGAATCTAAGTAAGAAGTTATACAGGGGAAAAGGGGGATAATGAACGATAAGATAAGAAGAAATGGAAACAAGTGTAGAGGTAATGTATCTTCAATAATAATATGTGAACATGACCTCATAAAGACATTGTTCTTCGCCGAAGACACGAGGAATAAGTAATAATGGAGCAATCAATTGAGAGAAAAGAGAGAGAAGATAAGAGGATTTTGGCTTGCAAGACAAAAAGAACTTCCAGAATCAGTGTGTCTAACTCCACAGTTTTTCGCCTATCTATATTTTTTTTTGGGGGGGGAGGTAAGGAATAAAATGAGGCCCAATAGCACACAGAGATCTGAAGACGGAATAAGCCAAAATTAGACAATGACACTCCCCCAATTAACTAATTCTATGGCCTATGGAACCCGGAGGTTCAATCAATCTAAATGGGGTGGATTTAGAAATCTCAATGCTCCACGCAAGCAGAGAGGGGTTAGAAAACCACATAACTCCACGCAAGCTGGGTGGCTGACGTTAGGAATCCCACAATGCTCCAGGAAAGCAGAGCGGATAGGAGGCCTTAGAACTCCAGGCAAGCTAAACAGCTTGAGTTAGGTACCTCAAAGCTCCAAGCAAGCTGAGAGAGCCAAAGACTGATGCCTGATGTGGAATCGCTCTTGGTTTTATAATTGCTCCTGTCTAGCTGTGGTACAGAAGGTCCTTCTTCATCATATGACTAGTAGCGTCACTAGTGCTCTTGCCGTCTGTCATTGTAGTAGTTTGTAGTAGGATGCAAGTGATATTATTCATAAATACAAGCATGGTTGATTGTTTACACATGCGCGGGATATTAAGTACATTATTGAAATCGAAAGTGGGAGATCTACGGCCTTTGATTGCAATAGATGGGTAAGATCAGAGACGGAAGTTATTCTCGAGATGCGAAACACACACGAAAAAAAAATATATTTCTCGAGCTCCTCTGTGGCTAAGCGGTTAGCGTACGCGTCTTTGGCGTGAAAGACCCAGATTTGATTCCTGGCGGTAGCTCATGTGGTTCGGATTCCAAGTTAATCAGTAGGTCCCGTTTCATATAGCCTCGCTGCTAAAAGGGACTTTAAACTCAAAATCAACTAAAACAAAAAAAAAATCTTGTTACTTATTTTAATATTTGCTCTAAAGCCATCAGAATTCAAACCGGAAACTATAGCAGAATTATACAGCTTCCGGTTTTGCCGGATAGATAAAGATGGCAGAATAGAACCTATTCTTAGGACACTGAACCCATTTTAAAAAATAACTATGTATTAGCCGACAGTTTTTTTTTGTCCTATGGTGATCAACGTTGAAACCGGAAGTAAATTATTTCTACCACTTCCGGTTTTAATAAGGAGTTACGGAAAAAAATCAATCTATTCTTGAAACAACTCAGTCCATATCAGAAAAATATTTTTCGCATCTCTTACCGTTTTCTCTCTGATAACTGTCAGCAGACGGACGGACGGACTTCCGATACTCATGCCTGTGTTAATGCATAACATAGTTTGAAAGTCTAAAAGAAACGAGAGAAAAGAAACAGAAAACTCGCTGATGGAAAGTGAATTCGAGGAATGATCTAGCAACCCTGCTGAGATAGATGTTTGAACAGCGGGTAAGATATTGGCGGGAGCCCGATCTCCCTTCAACATCCTTTTGCACAGCTTCCGAAATGAAGAAAACGGAGGGAAATCTCACTCACTCCATGGGCTGGCGTTGAGCGATGAGTGCTTTTGGCTTCACCTACAACCATCTCTCTCTCTCTCTCTCTCTCTGTCTCTCTCTCTCTCTCTCACACACGCACACACACATTGGCTAAATGTGAACCCGTAATTCAATATTCTAGGCCCAGGAACATCAATAGCTACATCAGCACCATTGATTATTTCCTGTGATTGATTTTTTTCTTTTTTCTTTTGAACTGATATTTCTTCGTTCTAGTTCTTGCACACGATCACACACACATACACACAAAAAGGAGAAGTCACTATAGGACAGAGCAAATGATTGCATAAAAAAAAAAAGTCCATTCAGTGAATATGGAGATCGAAGTTGATGCGTGTAATATATTTTTGAAAGAGTTGTCACATTCAGACGCGTACTGATACTACAATTTTTCTTCCTTTCTTTTCTTTCCAACGCAACGTCCTCAAAAAAAAAAAAAAAAAAAAAAAAAAAAAAAGTGAATTTACATTTAGAGATTGATCCATTTCTCGTGTTTCTATCGAAAATAACTCTCTTGATTTCAGGTCCGGGATTGCGTGTGCCGATCATTAGGTTCTACGTAAAGTTACAGTCAAAAAGAAAAGAGTTCGATTCATACATCGATTTTTTTTATTAGACCCAAAGACTGTTTGATGTTGTAGAATGCAATGTCAGTCCCAAGTGATTATCAACAGTATTGCACACGTAACCTAACCTATCGTAACGTGTCCAATATTGATGTTATGATGTAAGTGATGGTGTAAGTGATGTAAATGATGGTGTAAGTGAGGTAAGTGATGGTGTAAGTGAGGTAAGTGATGGTGTAAGTGAGGTAAGTGATGGTGTAAGTGAGGTAAGTGATGATACGAGGCGTGTCCAGAAACTAGGTACCTACCGATTTAAAAAAAAAAGTACTAAAAATAATTTTAAGAATGATCCCAAAAACTGGACCAAACGACGGCGATTTTGGACAAGAATTTTAGGAATAATCAATAAAAATGCATCAAAAGATTGGCCAATAATTAGTTTTTTGATCAGACTAAACGCCCCATAAATCAGACCACAAAATTTTTGAACAGCCCCTAAATCGAGGATTTTTTTTTTCGGAATAAGCACATTTAGTGAAAGTGATAGTTTGGGTTTGGCTACACTATATGTAGTTTTCCAGATATAAGGCGTACAAGAAAATTTTTGACTGAAATATATTGGATCCAAAGACAGGTTTATTCAAGCCAAATTTATTTTTACATGAAAGAACACATCTTAAACTAATTTTCGACATAGTTTCCACCAATGTTCAAACATTTGTCAGCGGGGGTGACCAAGTTGTTCAAATCTTGGTCAATGAAACATCCCGCCAGTATCTGGCAAGTACGCACTGTTTCGTTTGAAAGCCACAGCCTGACAGCAGCTCTAGTGTCAGTACTCCGCGCATGCGCACTAGTTTCATTGGTTCATTGCCTCTCCACTGACGCCAATACGGTTGAGTATTGGTTACCTTGCGTGGAGTGGGGGAAAAAACGCTGTGGACTTACGATTTGTCTTCACTGGCGTGATGTTTCTTATAGGTAGGAATGCGCACGAGACGAGTCAAGACAGGATTTTCCTGACAAAATTCGAGTCGAGACACAGCTCTTCCAATAGAGAATTATACATTTTTCGAGTCGAGACATCACTTTTACAGCACATTTTCGAGACGAGGCAGCCACAAATCTTGCCTCGTGCGCATCCCTACTTTTAGGAAGGTTTGTGAAAGTTGATCACCTGCTATGGCGTGTTTCAACATTTGTGGAAACTATGTCAAAAAAACAGTTTAAAATGCGCTCTTTCATGTTAAATTTGACTTGAATAAACCTGTTTTAGTATATTTTTTCAAAACGGGAGGTTACTTTTCGGATAACCCTCGTAAATTCCGTAATAATATTAACAAACAAAAAAGAAAGAAAGAAAAAGAAAGAAAGAAAAAGAAAAAGAAAGAAAGACATTTAAAGATAAGGCATACCATTTGATGCATTTTATTCAGCTGAAAAGAACGATATGAGTAAAGGCACAGTAAATCCTTATGAGAGTTTTTGAGAACCATCTCATCCATTAATATGGAACTGATGCTGTTGAGAGGGCAATAATTAATGTTTTCATTATTACATTACCGAGACGACAGTGTACAGGATGTTTAATAAAACATACCCCCAAATTAATACGTAACATATATTGTATACATGATACTTTAAAAATATTGCTTGTTCCTCGAAGCCTTTGGGTCGCCTGCAAATTGCTTACAATATTTGTTATACGCTAGGCATCTATAGCTTAAGGTAGGAGGCAGCACAGCTAGTGACAATTATTAGCCGATCTGTGAACTATTAGAGGTGTGACTGACAGAAGAAGACGTCTTTGTTTTATACTAAGGATAGAAATTTAAGTTCACTGGTTGAAAGTGAAAAATGATTTTTTTTAGTTTAACGGCCCACAGTTGTGAGTTTTAGCTATAGGTATACCACATTGACTTGACACGTAGTCTTCCGTTCCTAGCACTGCTATCGGCAGAAGAAATTCCATTCCCTTTCGCTAAAACTCTCTCTCGCTTAGCAACAGCTGAACTCTTATTGGCTCAACGCGTGGGTGTGAACTTTAGTTCGCATTTTTGCCACGGCTCAAGACATTATGGCAGTACTATAAAGGAGGCTCATGTTTAATAAAAGTGAATGATTGTAAAATTAAACTTTTTTTGTGTTCTCTCACCGCGAATTGAATCTAGGAGGACCACGTGTACCGAAGGTGCAGCGCTAGCCACTAGGCCAGCGTGTAGGGCAAATATATTGCTATTGACATGCGTAAAAGATAATAAATAAACAAAATAAAATAAATAAGCCTTCGAAGGAGATAAGAATATTGTGGTTTTTATAACATTCTAAGACCAACAAAGACTCTCACTTGAAAAACAGTTTGAGAAACACAGCTACATCTCATAACGTATACTGAGAAATATAAGTTATCCGGACAGCTGTATATTGTACAAATATACGGAATCCATATGTTTACTACGGAAATCAGTACGGAGCATATGTTGTCCATATGGTTCATACGTTTTTTTCCTGCTCAGATATTACAACATGCAGCTGCAGGATGTCTGACATGTAATAGTCTTCCGTATGTTACATATGTATACGTATGTTACATACATCAGCTATATGTTATATACGTACATCTATTTGAGATCCTTACCGCCTACTGACAGTCATACGGAAAGTATGTATAGATGGAACACTTATACGGACAGTATTATAAAACATGCGTTTTCAGTTATACGTTTGCTGCAGTTCGTACTTCAAGTCCAAAAGCTACAGGATTTACGCATGTAACCTACGTTTTTACGTATGCCATATACGTTTTTATTCTCTGTGTAGGTTAAACTAAAGCTTACAGCTCTTTCTTACATTTTTTTAAATCACAATCCCCCTCTTCCCCCTTTCTTCCCCCACACACTACTCTTAGAATTTTTTATATGGTATGACTATTCGACTTAAAAATTGTCAGTAATGCTAAGCTTCCGAAAAGAATGATGAATGTTGCATTTTCAATCCCATTGTAAGTGTATATGTGAGTATTTATATTTATAGTAAAGAAGCGGAAACTCGAAACAGAATTGGGGAGATAACTGAGATATAAGAGAAACGAATAACTTAGAAAATAGCAACAAAAGGAAGCAGAAAAAGCAGGCAGGCAGGCAAAGAGCCTTCTTCAGAGGGAACTGAAACAGCATTATTGGACTATTGATTTTATTTCGGGTTTTTCTCATTTCATTTCATTTCTTACTTAAACTTAAGAATCTGATAAGATGCAGCTATCTTAATAAGAGAAAGAAGAAAAATGATGCCAGATCAATCCTTTACTTTCTCATGCTTCTCATTTCTCTCTCTCTCTCCCTCCCTCTTCAGATCTATATAAGCTTCCTTTTCTTCTTCAGAAAAAAATCAAGAAAAGAAAAAAATTGAGAAGGAAAACGAGAAATGAATTTTCGTCTCAAATTACACCTAAATTCTTCCTTTGGGATTTCTCAATTTCTTAGCGGTCTGAAACTCGACATTGAAATTTACTGATAACCTTACTTTTAAAGAAGAAAAAGGTTTAATAAAAAGAATATATATATATATATATATATATATATATATATATATATATATATATATATATATATATATATATATATATATATATATATATATATATATATATATATAAATGCAGAAATTTCTAGCTAGGCTTTTATATATGATATGGAATTTATATTCACGCAAAAATAAGTTTGCCTTAATTCTTGCATCCTGATTCACTTCTCGGATTCTTTCTTGAAATTTCTTCCCTATCTTGTTTTCTTTAATTACTTCCTATAGTTTCTTTTTTTCTTAAATTGTTCTCATTATCTTGTCTATTCATAATTTAAATAAAAATCAAAGAAAGAATAACACTGTTAATAATTATTTGGTAGTGGTATTTTAGCCTTATTTTGGTTATTGCATGCACAATTCATCTCAAGATAGCAACATTTCGATTAGTTTGACGCATCTTTCTACTCTTCCCTATCCTGAACAACACTTTTCATTTCCATCTACTTTTTCTTTCCTACATTTTGTATTATTGTTTGATGCAGCTTTCCACTCTTTCCTATTCTGAGCCAGACTTTTCATTTGCATGTACTTTTTTTCCCCTACATTTTGTATTATTGTTTGATGCAGCTTTCCACTCTTCCCTATCCTGAGCAAGACTTTTCATTTCCATGTACTTTTTCTTCCCTACATTTTGTATTATTGTTTGATGCAGCTTTCTACTCTTCCCTATTCTGAGCCAGACTTTTCGTTTCCATGTACTTTTTCTTTCCTACATTTTGTATTATTGTTTGATGCAGCTTTCTACTCTTCCCTATTCTGAGCCAGACTTTTCATTTCCATGTACTTTTTCTTCCCTGCATCTTATATTATTGTTTAATACATATTTCCACTCTTCCCTATTCTGAGCCAGACTTTTCATTTCCATGTACTTTTTCTTTCCTACATTTTGTACTAAAGTTTGATCAAGCTTTCTACTCGTCCCTATTCTGAGCCAGACTTTTCATTTCCATGTACTTTTTCTTCCCTACATTTTGTATTATTCTTTGATACAGCTTTCTACTCTTCCGTATTCTGAGCCAGACTTTTCATTTCCATGTACTTTTTCTTCCCTACATTTTGTATTATTGTTTGATACATATATTCACTCTTCCCTATTCTGAGCCAAACTTTTCATTTCCATGTACTTTTTCTTCCCTGCATCTTATATTATTGTTTGATGCAGATTTCCACTTTTCCCTATTCTGAGCCAGACTTTTCATTTCCATGTACTTTTTCTTCCCTGCATCTTATATTATTGTTTGATGCAGATTTCCACTTTTCCCTATTCTGAGGCAGACTTTTCATTTCCATGAACTTTTTCTTCCCTACATTTTGTACTAAAGTTTTATCCAGCTTTCTACTCTTCCCTATTCTAAGCCAGACTTTTCATTTCCATGTACTTTTTCTTCCCTGCATCTTATATTATTGTTTGATACAGATTTCCACTCTTCCCTATTCTGAGCCAGACTTCATTTCCATGTACTTTTTTATCCCTACATTTTGTACTAAAGTTTTATCCAGCTTTCTACTCTTCCCTATTCTGAGCCAGACTTTTCATTTCCATGTACTTTTTTCCCTACATTTTGTACTAAAGTTTTATCCAGCTTTCTACTCTTCCCTATTCTGAGCCAGACTTTTCATTTCCATGTACTTTTTCTTCCATACATTTTGTACTAAAGTTTTATCCAGCTTTCTACTCTTCCCTATTCTGAGCCAGACTTTTCATTTCCATGTACTTTTTCTTCCCTACATTTTGTATTATTGTTTGATGCAGCTTTCTACTCTTCCCTATTCTGAGCCAGACTTTTCGTTTTCATGTACTTTTTTTCCTACATTTTGTATTATTGTTTGATACAGATTTCCACTCTTCCCTATTCTGAGCCAGACTTTTCATTTCCATGTACTTTTTCTTCTCTACATTTTGTACTAAAGTTTTATCCAGCTTTCTACTCTTCCCTATTCTGAGCCAGACTTTTCATTTCCATGTACTTTTTCTTTCCTGCATCTTATTGTTTGATACAGATTTCCACTCTTTCCTATTCTGAGCCAGACTTCATTTCCATGTACTTTTTTTCCCTACATTTTGTACTAAAGTTTTATCCAGCTTTCTACTCTTCCCTATTCTGAGCCAGACTTTTCATTTCCATGTACTTTTTCTTCCATACATTTTGTATTATTGTTTGATACAGATTTCCACTCTTCCCTATTCTGAGCCAGACTTTTCATTTCCATGTACTTTTTCTTCCCTACATTTTGTATTATTGTTTGATACAGATTTTCTCTCTTCCCTATTCTGAGCCAAACTTTTCATTTCCATGTACTTTTTCTTCCCTGCATCTTATATTATTGTTTGATACATATTTCCACTCTTCCCTATTCTGAGCCAGACTTTTCATTTCCATGTACTTTTTCTTCCCTACATTTTGTACTAAAGTTTTATCCAGCTTTCTACTCTTCCCTATTCTGAGCCAGACTTTTCATTTCCATGTACTTTTTCTTCCCTACATTTTGTATTATTGTTTGATGCAGCTTTCTACTCTTCCCTATTCTGAGCCAGACTTTTCGTTTTCATGTACTTTTTTCCTACATTTTGTATTATTGTTTGATACAGATTTCCACTCTTCCCTATTCTGAGCCAGACTTTTCATTTCCATCTACTTTTTCTTCCCTACATTTTGTACTAAAGTTTTATCCAGCTTTCTACTCTTCCCTATTCTGAGCCAGACTTTTCATTTCCATGTACTTTTTCTTCCCTGCATCTTATATTATTGTTTGATACAGATTTCCACTCTTCCCTATTCTGAGCCAGACTTCATTTCCATGTACTTTTTTATCCCTACATTTTGTACTAAAGTTTTATCCAGCTTTCTACTCTTCCCTATTCTGAGCCAGACTTTTCATTTCCATGTACTTTTTCTTCCATACATTTTGTACTAAAGTTTTATCCAGCTTTCTACTCTTCCCTATTCTGAGCCAGACTTTTCATTTCCATGTACTTTTTCTTCCCTACATTTTGTATTATTGTTTGATACAGATTTTCACTCTTCCCTATTCTGAGCCAAACTTTTCATTTCCATGTACTTTTTCTTCCCTGCATCTTATATTATTGTTTGATACAGATTTCCACTCTTCCCTATTCTGAGCCAGACTTTTCATTTCCATGTACTTTTTCTTCCCTACATTTTGTACTAAAGTTTTATCCAGCTTTCTACTCTTCCCTATTCTGAGCCAGACTTTTCATTTCCATGTACTTTTTCTTCCCTACATTTTGTATTATTGTTTGATGCAGCTTTCTACTCTTCCCTATTCTGAGCCAGACTTTTCGTTTTCATGTACTTTTTTTTCCCTACATTTTGTATTATTGCTTGATACAGATTTCAACTCTTCCCTATTCTCAGCCAAACTTTCATTTCCATGTACTTTTTCTTCCCTACATTTTGTATTATTGTTTGATGCAGCTTTCTACTCTTCCCTATTCTGAGCCAGACTTTTCGTTTCCATGTACTTTTTCTTCCCTACATTTTGTATTATTGTTTGATGCATCTTTCTACTCTTCCCTATTCTGAGCCAGACTTTTCGTTTCCATGTACTTTTTCTTCCCTGCATCTTATATTATTGTTTCATACAGATTTCCACTCTTCCCTATCCTGAGCCAAACTTTTCATTTCTAATTACCTTTTCTTTCCTATATCATCTTATTTTCTTAATTTATTTAGACTTGTTACAGAGTTGGTTTTTGTCATTTTGTAGGAAAATAGATCGTTTTGTTCTCTTTAACTTTATAGTTAAGTTCAACGAGACCTCCATTGGCGGTTTCATACATATCTCGACTGATCTTGATTTCCTGCCAAATCCCCACCATGTTAGGCGTAACTTCTTCATCTGTGCAGTGATGCTAGGTCCTCAAGTTAAAATTTCCCTCACAAATGCTCAAAAATTCCCTTTTTAAGATAAAATTTCCTTAATTTTAGTTCACTATATACATATCATTGTTTAAAGGGAGCATTACTGCATATCTATAGATTATTATACTGTGCTCATATCTCCACAACTTATACTTGTGCTTTTGATCTTCTATTAGTACTTCAATGTTATCTTGTATAATGGCATCCTCAAGCCAGGTCACGGAAGGCTTGTGAAAAAAAGAAAAATTTTGTCACTTTATGAGTGGGATTCTGAAAAGAATGCCACCGTCTTTCGTCATATTGCCGCAGTACTTAGTAACAAAATTTGTTGAAAAGTTAAAGTTTCCTACATTTTATCTCATATTCGTAAAATCTCCCTTTTCCCTCCTTAATAAAAATTCTTTGCTACATCTCCCTACGCCGCAGGAAATTACCGATACCCTGAAACTAGCATCACTGCCTCTGTGCCGTAGACTCTTGCTCTGTACGGTTTGTGACACGCCAAACAGTCGCACGTGAAATGCGCAGTTCGCTAGAAGCATTCCGAGTTGATTTTGTTGAACGTTAACAAAAAAAGCTTTGTCTCACTTTCACTACGACATCATCAGATTCATCTTTGTTATTGTTAATGAGACCTGAATTTTAATGCATTTGAATCGTAGTGGAAGAGAGTTCTAGCATTGTTTTGAAGTTACAAAATTAACAATTAAGGGTGGCATAATAGCGTTACTTAATACCCAACAATTGCCAGCTACAGGCACGAGCTAAAAGAAATGTCAATGAGTCTTGATAGCAAAAATAACTCTATACACAGTCGATTTAACGAAAGAATGTAACATTTATAGTCACTTATATTTTGAATAACAATTACGGGACACTTTGTTTCTATTTGCTCAAAAACGGGACATTTAGGCGTCCTGTTTGAGAATCAGATAAATTAAAAACAGTACAACGGTTGAAAAAACAGACAGTCAAGGCTAAAACGGGACGTCTGGCCCATTAGTTATTGTACAACTTCTTGCACTGGTGCTATTCGGTACTATGCACTACTTCAGTCAAAATTTGATCTATTTTGCTACAAAATGACATCAAAACCAACTCTGTAAATAGTCTGAATAAATTTATATGAATTTAAAAGCTTGTAAACTCCTTTTTGAAGCAATATATATATATATATATATATATATATATATATATATATATATATATATATATATATATATATATATATATATATATATATATATATATATATATGGGCGGATCCAAGGGGGCTATAGGGGCTATAGCCCCCCTTGTCACTCAGGTATACACTGGATAAAATGGGCTTCATTCCTGCTTTACACTGGCTAAAGCGACAAATTATGGTTTAGTCCTTCCCTTGATCATATCCTGGATCCGTCACTGTATATATATGCCCTATTGCTTTCACACTGCTGATAAAGAAGCGAGTATTTGAATTCCATTCCGGGCATCTATCTTGATTTTTTGGTTAGCATTGTTTCTTACATTGGAAGTTTAACAGCTTTTATATATATATATATATATATATATATATATATATATATATATATATATATATATATATATATATATATATATATATAACATTGAAGCATTACAGAAATAATCTATATATTAAAATACTAGGTTTATATTTTGTAATCAAGAAAAGTTTATATGCTTGTGGGCAATTCTTTTCAACAATGAAATCTCAAAAACCACAAGTGCTAGAAATGTGCCTTTTTCTCTGCTCGATTCCAATTGTTGTGTAGATTTGCCAATTCTGATTCATTTAAAAAAAAAAAAAAAGAATGTATATTTTTTAATCGCACATTTTAGGTGTCATTTTGACCCTGTTCGTTAAATATTGCCACTAGGACGGGGATGCAAATAACCACTCGCCCACTCGCCCGGGGCGAGTGGTACATCAGTGCGGGCGAGTATTTAATATCATACTGAAAGTAAGTAAATGATTTCTATTGTGGGATATTGGCTAGTAGCCTTTTTTTTCTTGGGCGAGTAAAATTTTGTTGCTTATTTGCATCCCTGCACTAGGACAATATGGTTGATACCCTTGTGAAAGGCAACCAGTAAAGGAGCTACGTATAGCGGGTTGATGGACATTTCAGGCGCTTTGCTTCAATCTGAATGACAAAACCCATTGCAGGCTGGCAACTTCGAAGGCTTATGGGTCCACAATGACACGTACTCGGATATGGAATTATAAGAAAAACAATCTTTGCATCTACTATCATCTATCAGTTACCCAAGTTTGCCACAAACTCCCCCAACATTCTATATATTAAAACACTACATTTATATGTTTGTTTATAACAATTCATTCCCTTTGTAAGTCTTCCTGGCCTTTAGTGAGAATTGGGAAGGAGATTCACGCTCATATTAGAACTATGCACTGTGTAAATAGCGTAGGTTCAGCTAGTGTAATAGAAGGAATTTGTTTTTCCATTATTGATTCTTCATATCAACATTTTCTTCTTTTTTTAAAAAAATAGTACCTAATGGAAAGAAAATATTAAAACGTTTTTTTTTTCTTTATCCACGAGGGAAAAATAGATGCTGTTTTCTTACAGTTTAATGGTTGTACTTATCTACATTTTTTTTTTTCTAGTTTAAACTTGGTTAATGTGTGCTAAAAACCTTGACTACTACTAAAAGTGTTTGAGTAAATAGTATTTATGGCTCGATGGCATGTCACAGAATGGCGCAAGGAACTTGCAACGGAATGTCCAATACAAAAGAAGCGTGATACAACGTACTTGTTATCAGTAGGAACATTGTGAGCACGCTATGCCCACGATGCCCTATTTTGAATGCAATAAATTATGGCCCCCCTTCCCTCATTCTTACAATTAACTGTCTTTTGCCTGGAAAGAATATACTTTATATATATATATATATATATATATATATATATGCTGAAGAAGTAGAGTAAAAGTTTTAAGCATTTTCGCTAGGGTTGCCATATTTCTCCATTACAAATACTGTGTATACCTTGAAAAAAACTAGAGGCAGATTTCTAAACATATATGCAATATGTAAGTAATTAAAACACTTAGAAATATTTAGTTAACTTTCCTTTCTAACAGTACACTTAAGAGTCTTCATCCGGCGAAATTAAAAGACCGCTATTTTTACAGTATTTATGTGATATCTTCAAAATAGATCAAAGATAATCGAAATGTGGAACAAGAGCGCACTAGAGAATATTATTTTAGATGAGAAACCGTTATCACGATCACTTATCTGCTTTTGATTTCGAGCCATTTTGAAAATCGGTATTTATTTTCGCGTTTCTAAACAACTGAAAACGGAAAGCCACTAGGTGACTTGTGATACCGGTATCTCACGCAATATAATATTGTCTAGGGCGCTCTTGTTCCATATTTCAATTACCTTTTATCTATTTGAAGATATCACATAATTACTGTAAAATTAGCGGTATTTTAATTTCGCCGGGATGAAGACTCTTAATAATATTTGGCCATCTTTATGATTGGTTACACCGTAGTTAGTGGTTAGAGCGTTGGACTCATGTTCACGCGGTCCCGGGTTCGATTCCCGGACGGTGCATCTCAATTTTTGGCGTGAGGCATACTGGGGAGTCAGTGAAAGACGTGACAACCGCTAAGTCCTAGGCTAGTCGAGAAAGCGTTACCCCCTGTAGCGAACGCGGCCAAAGTGGCTATTCAGTAATTTTACTTTCACCAGATGTGTAAATCAGACTGTGAGCCAGTCAGGGTTTCCAGGTCTTTTTGCCAGGTCCAGGTACAATTCCTTTGCCTGGCAACACGTCTTTCCTTTTTCTTCCTTCCTTTTGAAATCTAATAAACAGCAGGAGGTCTACTGTTCCGACCCGCACTAAATACGCTCGAGCTGACATTTTATCAGCGATTTTATTGCTTTCGCGTTTATGATTAGCCATCTGCATTTAAATACATGGTCAGCGTATTCCAAGAGTACGCATGAGCAATAAATACGCTTTGCGATCACCTCAAATAGCCGGGTACTAAGTGTAGAAAGCTCCTTATACGCCTGTTACACACAAAGCGACGCAGCGTGCTGACCATGTGTTCGTTGCTAAACTGCATGCAGTTCAGCCGGTCGATAACAGATGGCGTTGAATCGACTCAGGCTCACAAAAAAGGCCTTTTACAGCAAGTGGTTTGGTTTAGTTTTGTTTATTTTGTTTATTTTGTTTATTTTGTTTAGTTTTGTTTATTTTGTTTAGTTTTGTTTATTTTGTTTATTTTGTTTAGTTTTGTTTATTTTGTTTATTTTGTTTAGTTTTGTTTATTTTGATGATTAGGTATTCATGAACTTCATAAGGCTCTTTCTAACACCAATTATTATTTAATAATAACGGTCTTCAACCAGTCAGGTTTCATTTCAGTTTTTGCCAGGAAAACGAGGGGACAAGATAATACTAAGTCTGTGGCTATTTGAGAATGCG
Organism: Thermobia domestica; assembly: GCF_964235325.1. Taxonomy (NCBI): domain Eukaryota; kingdom Metazoa; phylum Arthropoda; class Insecta; order Zygentoma; family Lepismatidae; genus Thermobia; species Thermobia domestica. The sequence goes on from NC_137462.1 coordinate 273,186,405, forward strand.
TTTTCGAAGCGTTACCCCCTAGAGCGAACGCGACCAAGGTGGCTATTTGGTAACTTCTTTTGCCAGAGATATAAATCATACTGTGAGCCACTCAGGGTTTCCAGGTCTTTCTTGCCAAATCCAGCTCTATAATAACAGAGTTCCAGTACTCTGCACAAAACATCTACAAAGCAGCTGTTTCTTGCTAAAATCCCCTTGCCTGGCAACACATCTTTCCTTTTTTTCTCCTTCCTTTTGACATATTTTAAACAGCAGGCGGTCTATTGCTCCGAAACGCACCAAATACGCTCCAGCTGACGTTTTCTCCGCGTTTTTATTGCTTTCGCATTTGTCATTACCCATCCACATTTAAATACATGGTAAGCGTATTCCAAGTGTACGCATGAGCAATAAAAACGCGTTGCGATCGCTTCAAATAGCCGCCCTGTAAGAGACATAAGACTTTCACGTTTTTTATTAGTATATTAGTAGGCTATACAATTTATTAAAAAGCATATATATCTCAAACTGGGGGGTAATTGCACCTGCCTCTCCCAAATAACTTCAACACAAGTAACATTAAAAGCAAAATCTTAAAAGGTTGTTAAACTTACCGTACACTATACTCATTATTTAAAAAACGTTACTCAGGTAGATCAGGATTACCAATTAATTTCTGGGCTTTCGGCAGCTATGGCCATATTAGCCCGTCCCTTGAACTAGGATTAGGAATTATATTTCTAAGCTTTCGGCATCTATGGCCATGTTAGCCCGTCCCTTGAACTAGGATTAGGAATTAGATTTCTAAGCTTTCGGCATCTATGGCCATGTTAGCCCGTCCCTTGAACTAGGATTAGGAATTAGATTTCTAAGCTTTCGGCATCTATGGCTATATTAGCCCGTCACTAGGATTAGGATTAGGAATTACATTTCTAGGCTTTCGGCATCTATGGCCATGTTAGCCCGTCCCTTGAACTAGGATTAGGAATTAGATTTCTAAGCTTTCGGCATCTATGGCTATATTAGCCCGTCACTAGGATTAGGATTAGGAATTACATTTCTAGGCTTTCGGCATCTATGGCCATGTTAGCCCGTCCCTTGAACTAGGATTAGGAATTAGATTTCTAAGCTTTCGGCATCTATGGCTATATTAGCCCGTCACTAGGATTAGGATTAGGAATTACATTTCTAGGCTTTCGGCATCTATGGCCATGTTAGCCCGTCCCTTGAACTAGGATTAGGAATTAGATTTCTAAGCTTTCGGCATCTATGGCTATATTAGCCCGTCACTAGGATTAGGATTAGGAATTACATTTCTAGGCTTTCGGCATCTATGGCCATGTTAGCCCGTCCCTTGAACTAGGATTAGGAATTAGATTTCTAAGCTTTCGGCATCTATGGCCATGTTAGCCCGTCATGTATGAGGGATGATGTCCCTCGACGATTACACTATCCGAAAAAAAGAAAAGGAAGAAGGTGGTCTGAGATCTATATGTTAGGTACCATTCCAGCATTTGTCTGATACCCATTTGCCTGAAAATCCAAGAAAACCTCACTCAAGTCAGTGGCCTGAAAAAGCTTTTGCATGTTTTCGACTGAGTGTTTCCACCGGGAATCGAACTCAGGACCGCTACCACCAAAGACGAAGCTTTAGCGACTACGTTACGCGGGATCACTATTATTTGACAGAGCTTGATATCATACAAGAAATTATACCTCATCTATTACTCAACATCTTTGTTTCGCTCTTTCTCAGGTACCGATTTCAAAATTCGAGTTCAAGATTGATTAAAGATAGAAGAATAACCAAAACGCAGGAGGTGCGTCCTGGGGGGTCCGGACCCCCCCCCCCCGAAATTTCGACTATTGTCTAAATTTAGTCTAATTTAGGGGTAATTTTAGGAATTTTAATATAAAATACCCTCATATTGAGTTTAGACCCCTCCCGAAATAAATTCCTGCGTACGCTACTGCCAAAATGTAACGTAGGAATTATTTCATGACGTCAGTATAGTGCGAATACTATCTTAGACATGGCTGAAAACGTGAATTGTCGACGTTTAGTAGACTAAGTAAATAGAGGAAGTGATAGGCAAAACGGTTCACTTCTCTGAGCGCCGGTCAACGGTTCGGTCACTAAAAACAACCGGTTCATTTGAATGGTTCAGGGGCTCCATTCTGTATATTAAGATGGATCTTGCTGAAATAGGAATACAAAGCAGAAACTGGATCCAATTGGCTGACGACGGAATTCAATGGAGAACTTTCGTGAAGGAGGCATTGAACGTCCAGGTTTCATAGATCATAGACTTAGTTAGTTTTTAATATGTGAGAAAACAATAGTCTAAGGCAGTGGTTCTCAACCTTTCCGATAACGCGGACTCCCTGTGCATTCGGAAAGTGATCCGCGGACCCCCTGTTCATTCGGAAAGTGATCCGCGGACCCCCTGTTCAATCGGAAAGTGATCCGCGGACCCCATGTTCATTCGGAAAGTGATCCACGGACCCCCTGTTCATTCGGAAAGTGATCCGCGGACCCCCTGTTCATTCGGAAAGTGATCCGCGGACTCCCTTGCAGTGCTACCTGAAATTTCACGTGGTATTGCAAATTATACTGATTAGAATTACCACTGACAAGAAAATCAAGAAAAATATTGCAATAAGTAATTTATTCTAAAGATACGTGATTGTTTCCTAGTGAACGAAATTTCAATTGAAAATACAGTAACTTTCAAGACTGAAAATCAATGTACTTTTTTAAAAAAGGCAATTCACTTGATAAACAATGATCTCAAATGTGGGATCATTAATATGAGGAATGAAATTCTTTCTGTTTTTCCATAATTGCACTCAAATCTGGAATAAGATTTGTCGCCATTAATCTTAGGTCCGATTCCACATTAAGACGATTTTGCTTTCAGGTTTTAATACTGCAAAGAGCAGAAAGGGTCTGTTCACATAAGTAAGTGGTAGCGAAAGGTATCAAATATTGCAATCCATTTTTAGACAACTCTTCATACTCAAAGAGCAGAAATTTAGTAAAGTAGGAAAACATTTAAATTTACAAACGTAAGTATAATTTCTAATTGCTTCCTTTTTAGTAACTGAAAAAAATACTTCTTGCATAACAGCTGTGAGTTCCATTTTATTATAACACATTTCAATTTTTAGGTGTAGCGGACCCCCAGGGGTCCGCGTACCCCACTTTGAGAACCACTGGTCTAAGGAAACGATAAGTTATTTAAAAATATCACCTCCCCGGAATAAAATCATAGGATTACCTAAAAAAAAAATATTGGAAGGAATGTAGCAATCCCCTTGTATGATTTCAAGATATTAATCTATTATTTTTCCCTATCACTAATTATTAACGGGGTGGAGGGAAGTAATATGAGATCTCAGCCAGGGCAAAACGGAATGAAATATGAATTTATCGAACTTCAGTTCCTTACGATATGAGAAAAGTATCCTATTACTTTCAATAAAATGAAATTTTAAAAGAATTAACTGAAATAGTGAAAATATATTGATTTCTCCCACCCTCTTAGCTTTCTTTTAAAAATTTGACGTACAAGAATGTTTAATTATACCTTTAGAACTCTCAGTGACTAAAAAGGGACGCCATTGATTTCTCCGAGGTACTTAATAGCATCTATTCTGCTCACTTGAACTTTTCTTTAGTAAAAAAAATTACAAATTCATCTACCTGTACTTACAACTTCCAGTCTTCCATTTTTTTTTTTCTTTTTCGTAGTTTGTTCTCCTTTCATTTTTCTTCTTCGGAGAAACATACTGACAAAAGCCAACCAGACTCTCAAGAGAGAAAGAGAGAGAGAGAGAGAAAAGAAGCAGAAAAAATTCTCTAAATTGTTCTGAGTCCATTTATTTTCTTTTCTCACTTCACTCGTTTTCTTTCGTTCTTATACCTAATAGGTGCAGTGCGACATACGTCTTCGTTTAAAGACTTTCTGCTATTCCTCAGATAATGTCTCCGCTCAGAGTTGCCAGCCTTTCTCTACGAAATTGTAGACACCTTTTTTGTGAACACTTAAAAAACTCATTAACCCTTTTGGGATTCCCACTTTCTGAGGTAAATTTTAGATTTTCATTCAAACAGCTACTGCTTCCTTACTATTTATCGTAGGATCATGGTATATACCTTGTTCTTTTTTCAGAATCGAGTTTCCTTTTCAACGGTATCACTCACTTGTCCGTATTATACAGCCAAAAACTGGAAAACTGGGCGTTTTTTCGAATTCAAAATTTTTGCGCTCCTCTGGCTCGAGCCTGCATTTACATAAGGATCTGAAAGTCTCTTAAAAAATACGTTGTTATATACGCAATGCATGTGCAAAATTTCAATCTGATATTTTCCAAACAAAGAGCAGAAAAAGTTTTGAAAATCTGAAGGTGACCCATATATATATATATATATATATATATATATATATATATATATATATATATATATATATTAAAAATTTCCTACAAGAATACTATTTGGCATAGGATCGTGCTTCATTTCCTTCAGCATTACACGCCCTTTCTGACGATACCACTCACATGTTCGTAACATACACCTAAATCCGGAAATTCGGGAAAAACCGGAATTTTTCCTGAAAGAATCACGCCCTCGGAACATTTACGAACCTTGAGCCCGAGCCCAGGTTCTCGTAAGGATCTAAAAGAAATTGAAAAATGTTTAAAGGTGCACACAATCCGTATGCATAATTTGAATCTGATATCTTGAAAACTAAGGGCGGGAAGTTTTTTTGAAATTTGATTTAAAAAAAATAAAAAGTCACGCCGTTTCGCCCCCACTTGACGCCACCAAGTTCACCATCCGATTCCAAATCGTATCTGAGGTGTTCTTTGGTCCATGCTTGACTTGACCAATAAAAAAAATACCGGGGTTCAATTTGTGTTATATGAATTTAACAAGCGTTTAAACACAACACTACTCCATGGTACAGGTTTCAGACAAATGAGAGAGCAGGTATGTTTCTATGGCAATTATATTAGTATGGTTGCATTCTATACTGATTTAGTGGATGTTTGATGAGGATCTTGGTTAGAAGATCCTAACGTAAGATCTAAGTATTTATTTTTATGAATAGTATAGTCTTATTCAGCAGTTCAGTGTTTTATTTTTGTTCTTATTTGCAAGACGTACAGTCATCTTGTGTTGTCGGTAAAGATTTGTACCAAAAATCCCAAAAAGAGTTAAATACGAGTGAGAATTAAAAAAAAAAAAAGTAACGCCTTCCTCGCTATAATTTGTTTCCATTACAGCTTCTGAACTATCTATGCATGATATAAAGATACTTTATTCTACTAATGTATTCTTTACTTTTTTTCAGATTAACTGATTAGAACCATGGATCTGAAGCTAAAAGAAAGAGCTGTTATAGAATTTCTGCCAAAAGAAGGCTGTTCACTTCACAATATCTATAATTGCTTGAAAAAATGTTCATGGGAACACTGTATTTGACATTAACAATGTGCGATGTTTGGTGAAGGAAGTTTCGAGAACTGAGAAACAGGAATTGCAGATAGCTGAGAAGTGGCCGGCCGATGGCTTCAGTCACAGATGCAAATCGAGAACGTGCTATGAACTGATTCGAGGACACAGGCGCATTACAGTCCAGAATATTGCTGATGCATTGAATGCCTCGTATAGCACTGCCCAATAAGGAATAATATTGCTGACCTGAGATGTCACAAAGTTTGTGCTAAAACAGCTTTAAAATCATAGGCCAAGAAGCAAACCCCTGAATTTTTGCAAAATGATTTTGAAACCTGGATTCCACGATGGCGCAAATGTGTTCAAAATCATGGAAGCTATATTGAACGGTAGCTTTTTTTAGAGGACAGTTCAGACTATGATCTTTAATATCTTTTGCTGTTATATGTCCAGTTATACATTAGTGTCAAATTCATAGTTTTTTGCAGTCGCTGACATCAATGGTGAAACTCCGATCGTCACCTCAATCGGCTGCAAGCCAGGAGTCACCTGTGGTGGGAGGAGCTTACTTGAGACATGTACAAATAATCCAAAATGAACGATATTAGTGTCAAATCCATAGTTTTAGCGGCCGCTGAGATGAAGACGGATGACATACCAAAAACTGAATGTATTTAATTCCATATAACTTAGTTAAAATTACATAAAATATGCATTTACCATTGTCTGTTTCCAACTTTTCGTAAGGGTACGATTATACCGAAATTTTCCTATTTCACCCTTCTCTTTTCCTTTTTGAACTGGACGGTAAAAGCAAAACAAACACATTAAAAAAAATAGAACCTAGTAATATCGCACACAACATCATAGGGTCTATCTACTTTCCGTTTTCAGGAAACAAATACTTTTTTTTTTTTTTTTTTTTTTGCAATCAGTGATCAAATGGACAACGTGCTGATTGGCCACTGATTCACACACACAGCAGCTTTACTTGCTCAGTAACACTTAAAACAGAAATGCAGGTATTGTTTCTACTTACTACAAATGTACTGTTGCTGCAACAGAGAACTCTTTGAACATTTTTGCTGATTTGGCTCTGAGTGAGGAAAATTAATTGCTAAATTAGGCATAAATAAGTTGTTCAATGAAGTATGAAGGCTGGGTCGAGATATAAAAACTAAAAAGGGACGGTTAAACTGGGAAAATTTTGGCATAACCGTGCTCTAATTTGCTAATCATTAGATAAAATTTTTATTATTAGTTTATCGTTTGAAACACAGTGCCTTTCTCTTGAAGAAGAACAAATTTGATGGCGGCCGGCTGTGTGGACTCCAAAAATTTGGAAATCCTGGCCGGGAATCTAACCCGGAACCACTCGAGCCTGAGTCCAACGCTTTAGGCACTAGTCTGCAGTGCCCAAAAGGATTTACTCCGTAAATATTAATAGAAGATTTACTGCATAATCTACCTAAGGTGAGGCTATGATTAATGTGACGACACTGGATCATTTCACACACACACTCCCTGTATTTCAAGGCACAAGAACGAATGTTGCCTAAAAGATGAAAATATTGCTCCTTCCTAAAGGAATTGAAAAATAAAGACAAAATATCATCTTTCAGCCAATATTTAGTATTACCTTTATTTTGATTTGTATCCTGGAATGATAGATAAGTATACATCACGAAAGTTAATTGGGTTGTAGATCTCACAGGATAATGTAATTACGAAAAGGAAAACAGGCAATATTTCTTACAGAATTGCTGTATACTGCAAATATCTTCGCAGACAATCATTTGTGAGATATATGTCATCGGAATTTTCAAAAATGTTAATAATTTTGAAACGATCGTGCGATATTTGAAACGGATGGAAACTCTGTTCGTATCTCAAGAACCACTACTAGAGTCAGTTAAATATTCAAATGTTCCTATTTGTCGTCCAAGAGGTACTAACTGCCTTAGCACAAATAGAACTCCATTCCTTCCTTCCTTTCTCTCTCTCTCTCTTCCTTTATTCAGTTACTTTTGTTAAAAGTCGGTTTGCTATGTTACTTGGTAACGTTTTTCCTTTCTGCTCTCTTAAGTTTTTTTTGCTTTTCTTCTTTCCTTCCTGGATTCGTTAAAGGAAAAGGTAAAAAAAAATCTTTGAAAAGGAAAATAAAAACTGAACATTGTATAAGAAAAGTTTCACAAGAACACAGTATATATTTTATTTAAAAAAAGAATAAAAATAGAAATATATTTCAATTAAAGCAAGTACTTAAAACTGGCTACAAGAAGAACTCTTTTCAATTACAAGAATAAATAATTATTATATATATTTATTGATAAAAGATCGAGAAAAAATATTTTATCAGTATGAGATACTTCAAATATATAAAACAACGCAAAATATGTATTTTTCTTATTTATCATTAACGCGGAATCAGAACATCATATTTTATTCTAGATTTCGCTACTACCAGACATGCTCTGGGGCACTGCCCCCAGGACTTTCAGAGTTCTGCCCCGGCAGGAGACCAAAACAATACGTCTATAATATAATAGTAAATAGTTTAGTACCGTGTGAAAATAATATTTTATGTGCCCCTTCGAATACTAAGTGTACCCTCCAGTAATATTTTTACCCTGAAGAACACTGGCTACTTCATCAAGATCATACTCAATACTAAAAAATGGAAGGGGAAAGGGTTCCAGAAGAAAAATAGAACGTTATTATAACTCAACCCCTTCTATTCCAAGAATTGGGTTAAAGATTACCATTAATCGGAAGAAAGATGGTAAGATTTTCTAGTCGTTCTAGTAGGGTTCGTAACTATAGGTTGACCCATTTCAGGGCAAATATTTGAAGATAGGTATGTGTATACTCATTTATCTGGGGATAGAATAGTGGAGCATACATCTTACCAGACAAATTTGTAAAAAAAAAAAAAAAGAAAGAAAGAAAGAAAAGAAAGAAAAAAGAAAAAGAAAAAAAGAAAAAGAAAAGAAAAAGAAAAATAGAGCTAGATTTCTAAGCATTATATAATTTAGTTGGATTACTATTGATATTTATATCTATATTTTGTTAACTCCTTTATTTGTGGTTCCCATTTTTACAATATAACTGAATGATACACATACGCTTTTATCAAAAATTAAATTCCGCAAAAAATATTATTATTATCGTAATGAACACAAAAAAATTTTTTTAGTTGTAAAATTCAGAATCATACTTATTGGAATTGAAAACAATAACAAAATTTTGTTTCTCCTAAAAGTATCAAATTGTCTTTTTTATTTTAGTTTGTTATTATTATTATTATTATTATTATTATTATTATTATTATTATTATTATTATTATTATTATTATTATTATTATTATTATTATTATTATTATTATTACTTGAATCTTGTTTTATAAAGATTGCTTATAATGTATTATTTATAATTGTAAGTTAATTGGAATGAATACTACAAAGCCTTAAAATCTCATATTACTTTTGAAACACCCTATATATTTAACTTTTAGCTTTTGTTCAATTCTTCTTGTACGATAAAAATTGCATTGATACACACAGAGATTCATAGAAAAGAAGAGATAACGAGGAGAAGGAAATCAAACTGAGAAAGTATCTCCATTCGGAGAGGAGATAAAAATAGAACCTATGAAAAGCATAGATACATATACACGCACTAAAAATTATATTCCATTTCTTCCGGTCCAGCACTTCCAACTGAAATTCGCAATATGACCAAAGTGAGGCACTCCGTGCGATCGATACATTAATTTGATAATAGATGGCGGCGTTCTCTGTGGTGAGTGGACGTCTGGCACCAAGAGTTAGTTTACTGTAAGGGTAGCATTAAAGAGATGGGAAGTTACCAACCATAGGCAAAATACTAAGGCAAACATAAATATGGTTTTCAGAAATTAAACACTTGAATATATTTTTGTTTCAAATAAGCTCTTGTAAATATAAAAGCTATATTATTTAGATTTATAAACACACACAAAGTAAATTCAGTCAGATAAATTCACTTAACGAATCCATATTTTATCTTAACTGAATATATTAGAACCAACCACATACATGGTTTAATTTTATTATTATTATTTCTTACAAGAAAAAGCCCTTTCTCATAAAATTTCGAATCTTTTCTAAAGAAGCCAGTTTTTAAAGAATCCTAACTACAAGATGTGTTTTATAAGTAGCAAGTACCGTTTTGAAATTCGGCAGCTGTAACGCTGCGGTCGGCATCTCGCCCATAGTCACAGACGCCATTACGGAAACATTCGACCATGTTTACATTTGTTTCTGGTAGATAAAATAAAAATAGCCTTCCTATTTCAAGTGTGTCCTCGGAAAATATGTGAAACATACTTCGGCCAAACCCCGTCCCTTTGTACGGAGGAAACCTTCCCTTTGCGATGGGAAAACAAAGTAAATTACTTCGGCTATGTTGTCAATTTGCTATTCAGTCGTGTGGTCTTGTCGAGTGAAGATCGCAGGCTACTTAGAATGCTAACAAGTCAGTGTACAGCGAAGCCAGTGAAATAATTCAATGTGGCAATTCCTGTCGCATCCAACTATTGAAAGATTTCGGCCGTAGAACCTGTCCTTCCTCTTTCGAGGGAGGTACGGAAAACACACATCGACAGCAACGTCAGCAGAGGCACACTTAAAATAGAAAGGCTCTAGTAATCAAAGTGAAGAAAGTGGAACGGAAAACACACATCGACAGCAACGTCAGCTGGGGCACACTTTAAATAGAAAGGCTCTAGTAATCAAAGTAGAGAAAGTGGAACGGAAAACACACATCGACAGCAACGTCCGCTGGGGCACACTTGAAATAGAAAGGCTCTAGTAATCAAAGTGGAGAAAGTAGAGAAAGTATACCTATTGCATCGCAATGGAGAAAGTAATCAAAGTGGAGAAAGTAATAAAAGTGGAGAAAGTAATCAAAGTGGAGAAAATAATCAAAGTGGAGTAATCAAAGTGGAGAAAGTAATCAAAGTATATCTATTGCATCGCAATGGTGAAAGTTGCTCATTGTTCCGGGCATGGTGGAAAGACTACATCGGCTGGTCACTGAGCATGCACATACAGTAGTAGATTTTAATTTCACACCAATGTTTTGTAAAGGACAAACATTTCAGTAGTGTCCTATTATTTACAATTCGTTTTATTTCGCTTTTCACTAGAATATCCCACGGGAATAAAAATGGGACACAAGCAATTTATTCGCGGTTAAAATTTTAATTCCCTTGACTGATCCCAATGAAGCGTATTGAACAAAACAAATCAGTGGCGGATCCAGAAGGTAAAAACTAGGAAGGTCAACCAGAACCCAGATTATGATGAATTTGCTATAAACTTTCCAAAATATATAGATAATAGCTTCAATTATTTTTACACTCAAAAACGGGGGGGGGGTAGCCTCTCCGATCTGGAAATGAAATGAAATCTTTAAGTTTTACGTCTCACGGTTAGGCCGGTAATCTAAAGGAGACGGCGATGGTGAGAGATGAATGAAATGGTGGAATGAAGAAAGTGGGAGGAAACGAGAGAACCCCGGGAAAACAGACGAGCACAATGTTTGTCCACCACAAAGTCCACATGGCGCGAGCTGGGATCGAACCAGGGACCCCAAGCACCTTACTCCACACGCTCTACCACTGAGCCGGGCTAGATCTGACACTCAAACTAATCTCTTTAAAAAGAAAAGAAAAGAAATCTCATTTCAATAGTTCCCACAATCTCCCTTTTGTTTACAATGAGTTTACATAAATGTATAAAAGTTAAACTTTACAAAATGGAAAACGTGCTACATAATTACCTGAAGCACTGTCTCTCATATTTAAACCAACGTGATTTCCAACTCCACACTTACCTGGAAAGAAATAAAAAAAGAGTCAGAGCATTAATAATCAAGATACATCCATCCATTTTATACACTCATATTCTTAAAGGGATGAAATATATAAAAATAACGCAACAATATTAGGAGAAAACTAGGGATGCGCAGGAGACGAGACGAGACAGAATTTTCCTGACAAAATTCGAGTCGAGACACAGCCCTTCTAATAGAAAAAATATACATTTTTCGAGTCGAGACATCACTCTTAAAGCATATTTTCGAGTCGAGACAGCCACAAATCTTGTCTCGTGCGCATCTCTAGAGAAAACACATGTTACATGATTCTTGATTTGTTTATTTCCTGAGGTGTTTCTTGGAATTATTCAATTTACGCGTGACAAGCCAATTAATTAAAGTTATACAAAACATGGTAGGTAAGTAAGAAACAGTTATAATAAAACAAAGAGTTTTAACCCTTTGGGATCAACAGAGTACGCTACATCATGTAATATTAACTCAACTTGTTGATACTGTAGACAAATAAATTTATAAAGATAACGTGTAATTAACTTGTGGTGAAGAAAGACATAAGGCTAGAGATACAGGGTTGGAACAATGGTTGAATAGCTGTACCTAGTGCAACAGGGAGCGGAAAGCGGGTTTTTGATATGGAGTCCACGTTGTCTAGTGAAACAAGAAGCGCTAGAAATCTATCAGTGGAGGATCTAGAAGGTAAGAACTAGGGGAGGGGCAGTCAGAACCCAGACTATGATAGGTATATCATGAGTTTACTATAAACTTTCAAAAATATATAAATAATAGCTTAAAATATTTTTATCACTCAAAGAAAACGGCCTAGGCCCCCGAACTGGATCCGCCACTGAAATCTACCATTTCCGGTTCCAATACTGGTCTCAATAAAGAAAAAATGGTATATACCAGATAGCAAGAAACGATTTTCTTTAATATGATTTGAGGATCTTATTCTCGTATTTTAACCGAAAATGGGAGATATCTAAACCATCCATTTTATATTTACACAGAGCGAAAACAGTAATACAGGGTGTTCCCCAAAACTGTACTCACACATAATCAACATACTTAATTTATATATATTATATATATTGTTCGTGGAAGTGTGGTCTGGGATGCGGGCAGGGAATTCAACAGGACCTCTTTGATCAATGCATCTTCGTGGAAGTGTGGCATCGAGGAAGTCCCTTGCATCACGATGGAAGTGAGGGGAGCCCCATCTTCCTGGAAGTAACGAGTGAGCACGTTTTTGGGGAATACCCAAGAGATAGCAAGAACTTGGATTTTGGTACGTACTTGGCATTCCAAAAATAAGTTCCATTCCTGCCCTTAAACTCCCCCCTCTCTATTGAATTCAGTAGTTGTAAACTCACAACTTTTGGTTTCAATATTGACACTCCGCGAAGCAGAAACCGCAATAGAACACGATATATATATATATATATATATATATATATATATATATATATATATATATATATATATATATATATATATATATATATATATATATATATATATATATTTACTTGCCTAGCGTCTCAAAGATAGGTTCAATCTCCATGTTGATTCCTAGCAACAGATCACTACCGAATACTCATATATTGAATGTTATATTGAGATCTTTGAATGTAAGATGAAATTAACTTTTTATTGTACATCCTTCTCCACACATACTAGAGACATGGAAGTTAACAAATACATTGTTATAACATAAATGTGAAGACAGCTTCCTGTTTCTCCATTTAACACAAGATATCTACGGGAAGACTTTTTTTTTTTTTTTAGATGTTTCGTAAGTCCCATACCCAGTTTCACATCATTTCAGGACAAGTGTGATTTTTGTATTTTTCATTATATCTTGTTCAAGAAGGAGGTAAAACCCCGGACCCCCCCTTTGCATACACCACTGCCCATTTCTGTCTAGAAACATTCAGGTTCGTAGGAGAAACTTGAAAGATAATTGAAATATGTACAGGATTTTTCTGGCACGGTAAAATGTCCAAAAGCTACCCTGTGATTATTCCACACAGACTCCAGAAATGTCCTACAAGAATCCGATAAATACGAAGTATTTGGATATCCACAGCATGGCCAAGGAACACTAACTGGCCGAAATGGGTCTTCTCGTAAGCTAGGATTACGCAAGAGAACCAAACCACTTGACCTAACAACCCTTTGTGGGCTTGAGCTGCTCCAACGCCATCTGTTAGCGAGCGGTTCAACTACTTCCAGTCTAGCGACGAACACAGAGAGCGCTGCCCCGCCCTGTCTCTAACACATGTTCGTCTTTTATTCACATGACTCCCCAGTTTGTCTCACGACTCTAGGTGGATGCTAAAAATTGGGAACCGACAATCGAACCCAGAACCATGCGAAAGTGAGTCCAACCCTCTAACCCTCTATGGTGTCCCCAACGTAAAAGAAGAGATGAACTAATATTTATGACGACATTCAAGAACTGTTCCAATAGAAACGACTACATTTCGAGACGAGACATGATTTATACGACAATTTTCGAGACGGGACTACTCAATTCCTCTGTCGTTTACATTCTTATCGTAAGCATCCCGATATCCCTGACTTTATGTCCTTTTAATGTCCAAGGAAGGAGTCTATGCCAGGCTCATATTCACGGGAGGCTAGAGGGCCTCCATCCCTAATTTTTACTGGCCCCTAAGAATTTTCACGGTAGACTTGCAATTGAAGTATAATATGGTAATGAATGATAATACGGTTGGATCGGGCCCCCTATATTTTTGGACTGGCTACGGGCCTGGTCAATGCTACGTTTTGACAAGAACATTCGTCAGGGCCGGATTTAGGGGGGTTACAATGGTGCACATGCACCCCCCCCCTTCGTTGTAAATATACACTACCTAAGTGGGAAGCTAGCAGTTGAAAATAGCAACACTTTCCGAAAATTTTTGCTGTCATAGTTCCGTTTGGGCTTAAAACAAACGGAAGTTTTGCAAAATCGATAGTTTAAGTGAGTTTTCTAAAAGTAGAAGGAAAAGGATCAACGCGAACAGACACTTAGAATTTCCAGGGATTTCCTTATTCACACCACAGATGCCTAAAGGCATTTAAAAAATTCCAATTCAATTCAAATGCACTGGTAATTATTGGTGTACCCCATCAGAAAGTCCTGGATCCGACCCTGACATGCGTATTATTAAACTGGCTACAAAATGAATTTTGCAAACAAAGCAGAACTTAACAGAAGTATATTCCATTTCATTCCCAATTATGGAATTGAGATTTTGGGTATACTCACTGGGAAATAAAACAAAACAATAGTATTGACTAACAGAATGTATTCCACTGTCAGTCTAAAATTTGTTTACACTCACTGAGGGGGTTGTTAATCACTACAATTAGTTTAGACTGCAGTTTTAATTATCTCTTGCCGAGTCAGCAAGTATTGACTCCTCCTCACCTCATTATCTCTTTTCATACATTTATAGATTTTTCATCAGGCTGTTTTTTTTTTTTTTTTTTTTTTTTTTTTTTTTTTTTGAAATGGACTACATTATATCCTTGGAAGAGGGATTTTTTTTTAATTTTTTAATTCTTTGCGAAAGCGATGAGAGGAACGGTAGAAACGAGGGTCTCTTACTAAACGATTCAGCAGCGCATTGGGACAAGTTTGATGGATCTGACATGAGAATCGCATATAGGACTTGCTTAAAAATGAATGCGGATTTCTCCAACTCTCGCGCGTTGGGGGAATCGAGTGAATTAATTACAGATACTCCCTCTCTCTCTCTCTCTCTCTCTCTCTCTCTCTCTCGCCATCACTCTCACTCCACTACATCTATTCGCCCACCCACTAACCCCTTTTAAAATCCCTTCTCCCCCGGTACGTCTCTCTCTTTTTACCATTTCCCCACCTCAAAGCTTCTTTCTGCAAGGAAATCCATAATTCAAACTCTGGAAATGTTCGGAACAGCTGGCATGACTTCGAAACCGGGAGGCGGGTTTTTTAATATTTCAAAAACTTGCAGCCGTTTTCTAGTCTGGTTCATGTTACGCTACATACGCTTTTTTTTCTTTCTTTCTTGGTTTCTGTATCCGTTTCGTCTCATTGTATATGTGTGTGTGCCTGTTTATAGGAGGAAGGGCGTAGTACTCATCGGTATCGTTATGGGATGTTGGCATTTTTTTTAAATAATAAAGAAAGAAAAAAAAAGTTGCAGTGGACATTGCCATGGCAAACAAATATCACATCTCCTTTCTCCTCTCTCTCTCTCTCTCTCTCCCTCTCTCGCTTGCTCGCTCACTCGAATGTATTACACTCATATGTGTTCATACTTTATATGTGTACAGCCTACAGAGCACTCAACAACGATCCAATTCACTTTGTGGATAGATTTTTCATATAAAATAAGAGATTTTTTTTAAAGGGCCTGTCACAACGATATTTCTGCGCCAAGGTACCAAAAAAAATTTGGTTACGCGAATTTGATCCTAAAAGAAGTGAGTGTACTGAACGCAAGGACCCAATACTAATACTAATATTATTAATATTAATAAAGTGTCGTTTCACACTATGAAACTACGGTCGCCTTCCAAACTATAAGAAACCAATAGTCATGGATCCAGGGGCGTACCCGCGCGGGTGGTCTACCCCGTCTGGACCCCTCCTTAAAAAAAACTATTGTTGTTCTATAGTTTTTATTCTATGAATCATGTAATATTAAAATTGTGTTTGAGACATAAGACTTGAGTGAACTGGTGTTGTCCACAAGATTCGAGAAACTTATTGTCTCGTCTCGTCTCGAAAATTACGAGAAATTCCTCGCCTCGTGGTCAAACACTAACTCTTGCTAAGGCCGACAGAGTGACCAATACTTTGGCTCAAACATATAACTTAGCACAAAGTGTAATCAATGATGGAGCCAGCCTGAAGCCGGGGGACTAACCCCATAGTTAGGAATGCGCACGAGACGAGTCGAGACAGGATTTTCCTGACAAAATTCGAGTCGAGACACGGCTCTTCCAATAGAGAATTATACATTTTTCGAGTCGAGACATCACTTTTACAGCACATTTTCGAGACGAGACAGCCACAAATCTTGTCTCGTGCGCATCCCTACCCATAGTTTTTTGAGTTAAAAAATAATTAAAGCTATTATTTCTATATATTTTTGGAAGTTTATAGTAAACGTTGTAAATATTCTTTATTGGACAATTTTTTAAACATTAAATATACTTTCAGTTACTTTTTTTTTTTTTTTTTTTTTTTGTTATACAATGCGTAAAATAATACTTGAAATTCACAATGTCAACGTCCAACCTAGTCGTAATATCTATCGAGAAAGAGTTAAGAGTCTTCATCCCGGCGAAATTAAAATACCGCTAATTTTACAGTAATTATGTGATATCTTCAAATAGATAGAAGATAATTGAAATTTGGAACAAGAGCGCCCTAGACAATATTATTTTGCGTGAGATACCGTTATCACAAGTCACCTAGTGGCTTTCCGTTTTCAGCTGTTTAGAAACGCGAAAATAAATGCCGATTTTCAAAATGGCTCGAAATCGAAAGCAGATAAGTGAGTGGTGATAACGGTTTCTTATGTAAAATAATATTGTCTAGGGCGCTCTTGTTTCACATTTCGATTATCTTTTATCTATTTGAAGATATCACATAATTACTGTAAAATTAGCGGTATTTTAATTTCGTCGGGATGAAGACTCTTAAGTTGAAAAGGTCTGCAGAGCTCATGAAAACTTATAATATCATGATAAACCTATCATAGTCCGAGTTCTGGGTGCCCCTTCCCAGTTTTTAGTTTCTAGATTCGCCACTGAGTGTACTTATGTCAAACTAACTAACTAACTCTATGGCCTATGGAACCCGAAGGTTCAATGACTCGTTCACAAAAGCTCCCCATTGCCTTCTACCCTTAACTTCTACATTATTTCTATTTCTGCGAGATCCACCTTAATATTGTCCTCCCATCTGCGCCTAGATCTTTCTAATGATTGCTTTGCGATTGGACTTCTAGTTAACACTTTGAAAGCGTTCCTACTTTTTTCCATCCTAGCTACATGACCTGCCCACTGTAAAGACCTAGTGCGTACGTTATTTAAATTTTGATATGCAAATGTCATATCAAAATCTTTGCATATCAAAATGGAAATTATATGTAAATATGTAACCACATATACTTTATATCAATTCATTTAAATATTTAATATGCATAATTAGATGTTAAAAGCCAACAAGATGTATATGCTTCGTAAAAGAATTCATATCATTTTCATAGGAAGAGATGGAAGAACTTCGAGTACAAAGTTTTTTTTTTTTCTGGAAGAGCATTTCAAAATTTTCAAACTGAAGTTCAGCAAACTCATAGCCTCCAGCGGAACACACACGAACAGCAACTAAGATGGTACAACTGTTTCCAGCTTACTATGAGTTTCCAGACTAGATTTTGGACTATTCAGAAATAATTGTATACAGGACTACAGCTATATGTCAAGGACTAGTGGATGAGAGATGGGTTGGCTACTCTCCAATATAGCGCCGTTCAGTCGCGTACATGGCTATTGTATACTAGTCACACCACAGTGTTGTTTTTTGGGAACAATAAGGTGCTAGAAACTCTCTTGATGACGTATTTTGTCACCTTACCCGCCCGCCCCGCCACGGCTCTAGGCCGGTAAAAACGAAGCTATCGCCAGCCTCAACGCGGAGTAATATGTTTTTGAAATTGTGATTTGGTTTTCGAAAATTTGAGTTTATTTAAATTTAAAAGGTTCTTGGATGCACCCGTTTATAAATTATGATTATTTAACACGGTATGTCACATGTCCGACAGTATCACGTACTCTTTCAGTACGTTTTAACAGTACTATTTACAGGCAGTTGTTTGAGCTCGTTGAGCGGTGTTCGTCTGCAAAGATGGAAGGGGTTTTCTGCCCACCAATGTATCCGGAAGACATATATATTAATTAACCACCCCTAAGGTAATGACAGTCATGTATTATAATGTAGATATATAGTAAATTGTATAATGTTATTAATCTAAGGTTTGATTTTGCAGCATATTTGTTCAATAAGCAGGGATGAGTGAAATTCAGTAAAAGTTTGTATTGAGATTACACCCCGCTGCAGACTGTGTTTGGGTATAGATGTCACTACCTGTCACGTGAGTTCTTGATGGAAGGGGGAACATGTATTTTTTCTAATATGTTTTGTTTTCTTAATTGTTTAAATAGTCTTCCGGTACATGACATATGTTGTGTTATATATCAAAATATTCAGAGAAGATCAAAGAATCATGTAAAGTATGTGAAACTCACCAGAGATTGTATATAAATGTAATATTAGGGCACAACAGTGGTGACCTATTTAGGAATTTCGGTTGTCACCAAAAGAGAGAGAGAACGTTGACCATAAGAAAACCGGTAGACTGAAGGTGAGTCTAGGTTTTTCAAGTTCCAGCGAGCCTAATGACTAGGATCGCAGGAGAGGTCATGGCACACTTCGTTAGGAACATCGAGTGACTTCACGTCGCTCAGTGAGACACTTCGTTCTTAGTTTGAACACAGGACACATCGTTCAGAGACACTTCGAGTCTGTTCATAGGACACTTCACGTCGCTCAGTGAGACTTTACTACGTTTGAGTTCTTAGTGCATAGAACATTTCATTTAGTGACATTAGTTTATCATGTCTTTGCTAGTGTAATAGCAACTACTATGACATGTATCACATAGTGCTTAGATAGCAAAAAGGGGAAATATCTTCTCTATATGACCCCATCGGGAGTGTTTTTTTTTTTAAAGTAACTTGCTATAGTTACAGTTGCGTACATATAGTTAGGGGTGTTTCGTTGTACACCAAGACCAGCTATTATCTAAGAACATGTACGTATTATAAAGAGATTATTAACGAGTGTTGGTGGACTCACCGTGTGGCTCACATTTACAATGAGCACACTTCCAACCAGTTTGTTTTGTGTTTAATACACAAATATGTTAGAAGATATGTCATCAGCAGAACATTTATTTTTTTTTATTTTAACCTGTGCATCGCAAATTAGTGCACCACAAACAATTTTTCTTTTAACTTGTGAAAGTTAAATAGTGGGACTTTTTGCACCACAGAGCACCAAATACAGTAAGGCGTGACGAGCCTATGTCACCTTTACTGTAATAGTGATGACAGTAACTCTCAACTTGTAACAGAGAGATATCAATGCAGAGATCGACGAAGACAACATGATCTTCAAGACTGATCATCAAAAACTGTAATATGTGGGATAAAATTACGTCACGCATATACGGAAGAATGCGTGCAGAGTGGAGGATCCAGACAACAGTGAAGACTGGACTCATGCAGGACATATCTGTGAAAACTACAAATTAAATCACGCGTGGACTAGAACTATCGGTATAAGTAAAACATATTGGCCACTAAAATGAGTATCATTTTTTTTTCTTTCTTTTCGTGCACAAGTGTTGTTTGTGAAATCGAGTGTAAATATTTCAAATTCAATTCCGCCAAGGATCTATTAAATAGTTATGAAAATCTACTTATACGTCTGTTGCATACTACAATCCCCGTACGAATCCTGAAGGTTTACTTGCTGCCTGGTGAGTACAAAAATATCTAAAATGTTTTGTAACTTCTGTTCTTTTCAGGTGGACTTCGTTCGGCGACTTCATTTAACTTACTGCTAATGGTACTCCTTGTTAATGTATTCTGTTGGTAATCATTAGACTCAAACTCATGTTACATGAGCCGCTACTAATTGTGTAGCCCATGAGTCGCTTCGAGAGATCGTACAATCAGGGTAGGGAAACATGAACTATGAGACCTATGTAGATCTCAAAATCGGGATTTTTCTGTTTAATTGTAAAAGTAGCATAGATCTACATAGGGGCATTTTTGATTATTCTATCAAAATTAAATTTTTGTTTTTTTAAGAGTCTCAACATTTTTTTTTAACTCAGTCTCTACCGCAACCAAACAGTTCATAGTTCATGGAACCCACGAGGACAGACAGTCTTCTCAGGTGTGACGTAAGACTGCTGTCAAATGTAGAGAGAGAGACACACCTCACCATCACTGGTACGCCTTCCTCTTCTCTCTACAGAGCCTCACGCAAATTTACATGCTTGACACTTCATGTCGTATGCAGATTTCAGCACACCTGTGCTTGGAAGGTAAATTCTTCATGTGTCACCCAGCCGGGGGCTCATCACACCTTATTCAATTGGCGCCCAGCGTGGGGCTTGATGGACGTTTCCGTCCTTATTCAATTGGCGCCCGAGCTTTAGGGGCTAAGCATACGCTAGCAGCGTAAGCCGAAAAGGGTACCTACCTTGATACACCAACAGAAGTACAAGGGTAGAGCAGTAACTTTTCATTTTTTTTATTATCTCTTATGCCGCGTGATAGTTTGAAACATAGGCCCCATAGTATCCAAGAACCTTATTACAGTGTGTTATATTTGTTCTTGAAGAGTATGTATTGTGAGTGAAAATTTTGTGTCAAGTGTATTTGCATAAAATTAGGGGGGAAAGATTTTGTGTGTAATAACCATTAGGCATATTGGAGTTTTGTTTTGTTTTTGATTAAATGCCGGTAACGAGAGCTCAGACGCGTAAGATGGAAGAGGAATTTAGATCTGACGTGTACGCTCAGCGTATTGAGCTGGATGTAGATATAGCTAGAAATAATGTTACCGTCAATAGCGTAGAGAATGTCAATGAACTAGAGAAAATGCATAGTGAAACAGGCGTAGAAAGAACCACTGAAGATGTAGTAGGTTCAGGAACCGGTGACAGTCACGTACGTTACGGTGACGTCACAGAGAGAGAAAACAGTGACCCAGCTGATGGACAGTGTGGCCAACCTGTCCCGGAACACACAGCTGAGGCAACACCCAGGGAATGTGAGGTAGTACCTACCGGAAGTCAAGTCGTAGAGACCGGAAGTGGGCAGTCCGGAGCTCAATTCGTCACGACCGCTGACTTATCGAGGCTGCTGAACGGGTTATTAGATTCTATTTCGGCTAAGATTGAGCAATCTAGTGCGTTAGTTGCTGAACAATATAGAGCTAGTAACCAGTCTGCGTGTGAAAAACTGGAGAAATCGTTTACGGCGAAAATAGACTCTTTTGTAATAGAGAATAATAAGAAATTTGAGCAATTGAACGAGTCAATTGCGTCAGTCAATCGGAGACTTGACACCTCCAATTTAGAGTTACAGACACAGCTCGTAAGTACTAGTCAAAGGATACAGGCTTCATTAGAGCAAGTTAGCGACAGGGTACAATCTAATGAAATCTCGATCGCATCATGTAGTAGTGAGATCCGAAAAGTTGAACAGTCAGTGAAAGATGCTCAAAGTTCACTGACAGTTCAAATCAGCGATGTCGAGAATAGATCGAAGGACCTCAGTGATAGGATAGGCGACCTCTCCACCAAACAAACAGACATCGATCATGCAGTTGAGAGCATGCACTTGCGAATGGAGAGAGTCGATCGAAGTATAGATGACATTGTAGGCAGTCAGGCCGAAATTAGAGCTGAACTTCAGACAGTGCAAAGTGAATTTGCACTGAGATCTGAATCAACAGCACAGCTGGGAGACAAAATCAAGGATCTCCGAGACGAAATGTCTCGTGAGATACAGAAAGTAAAACAAAGTTCACGACTAGAGATAGAGACACTACTAACTGCACGAGACGGGTTGTCGTCTCGTTCTAGCGAGAACGAGACACAACAAACTGAGGAGAGAGTAGTTGTCGACAGTGGTCCCAGCACGAGCTATTTGATAGCCCCGCCTGTACTGTTCTCGAGTAATAGTAGGGAAACTGTGCCATCAACATCGCGTGTGGGAGGACACGGAAGCGTTCACACAGTTCAAAGTAGTGGCGAAGCTGCCCAACTTGCCACTGCAATGAACTCGTTCTTGCACAGAGACCTGAAACTACCGACATACAATGGGAATGAGGACGAATCAGCTACCCATAATTATCTAGTAGATTTAGATAATTATTTCGAGCTAACTGGAGTAGCGCCAGAGCATAGACTGAGCTTCTTAACACGCTCGTTAAGAGGAATCAGTTTACAGTGGTACAAAGTGATGCAACACAAGATCACCGACTATACTAGTTTCATAGAGGAATTTAAGAAAAACTACTTAAGCTCCGATCGTTTAGCGTCCTTGCGTGCCACCCTGCTAATGAGTCATTATGACCCTCGAATTTTCAGACAGCCTAGTGAGTACCTTCTCACTCAGCTGCAGAGAAATGCTGTTTTGGACCCTCCCTTGTCCGAACAAAATCTTTTAAAATTACTACCGAGACAGCTTCCTCAGTGGATCTGTAGGTGTTTGATTAGTGCTAAGCCACAAAGCATCTCAGAGCTGCTCGCGTTAGTAAATGAAGTACAGTTAACGCACAGGGAGAACGGTAATAACCAGCAGCGTAGAAACATAAATATGATTGAAGTGACAGAAAACAATCAATCAGCAGGGGGGAACTTCAAACGTAACACGAGACGTAACAGGACACAGCAGGGGCCGTATACTAGAAATAGTAGGGGCAGGCTAGAACGGTCTAATGAGAATAGAGAGCCTAGTAGTAATCCTCGAAATGAATCCCGACAGAATCGGTTCAGGGGGAATGGAACTAGTTCGTACCGAGGTACAAGAGGTAACAACAGAGGCAATAGGAATAGGCCTAACCACCAGATGAGAAACAATAGAGATGAACAGATACAAGTTCTTGAAGTGTACGATACACGAGACGAGACTCGGGCAAGTACTTCGAGACAAGTACAGTCCGACAACAATGGGCGTGTCCTGAATGTTTCTCGTAACTGAGGACATTCGGCACACATTTGGAATCCCATTAGCGTGGAATCTCAGGATAGCGATTACACCCCAATGAGGTCGAATGTTGTAACTGAATGTGTGCTGGAAATTTCGAGAAATGAAGTAGATGAAAATGAGACATTGGTCAAAGAAGTAAATGTAAATGCTAGTGATAATTGTAATCAGTGCCAGGAAATTATTGAGAAAAATCATTTTAAGGAAAATTTAGTTAATTTTGATACAAATAGTGAGAAATTAGAATTGAGATTGAGAAATGGAAACGTAATACTGTTGAATCGAACAGAATATGATCAAGCAAATGCTATTTTTGATAATTTATTAGACACTAGTGATGACCTAGTTGTTAGAAATAATGTGATAACTTTACCTGAAATTGAAGTTATCGTATTCGCTCAACCGGTACTTGGCTTATTGGACTCAGGTTCGAGCATCAACGCGATCAGTAGTGAATTGTGGCAAACAGTACAGAATAGTAACCCCAGACCTGCGTTCCTTAGAACAAATAATATGAAAGTAACATCAGCATTCGGAAGTAATGTGGCTAAGATTCTTGGTCAGATTTTATTGCAAGTAACAATCAATGGAGAAGAGTTTGAAACTGTGTCATTAGTAGTGCAAGGGTTGAATAGAAAGTTGATTCTTGGTTCTCACAAGTAAACCTTACGTTTGGGTGAATCGAGTTGCTGACTGAGACACATATGAGAAAGTAGTACTAAATGTGGTCAGTATTTCAGTGAAGTTTTAGGTGCGAAGCTCCAGGGGTTTAGGAAATACAGCTACCAGAACATCACATGGAAGTACTGAATAGTCTTCATACAGTTGGAGGTAAAAGCTCTGTAAGACCTCTTGTAACGACAAAAGGTGAATAACAAATATATGGATACATATTAGGACTAGGGGGAAGTCATATAGTAAGGATATACCTGACGGCGGCCATCTTGAAATCCGCCATTTTGAATTAAGGTTAAGTTTTTAAAATAGGAATAGGGTCATGTGATACATGATTTAAGGCGCAAATTCAATCAGAAGAACAATGGTGACGTTAATTTTGATTTACGCGCAATCGGTAAAAAGTAACAGACAAATTAAATATTATTGCAGCATATGTATTAGTCCTTTACCCCACCTTGTAAATTTTGTGTTAATGATAATAATTAAATAAAAAGCAGGTGGATAAATATTAGGTGTATGGTAAGAGTTGCCTTGATGGCAACCATATTCAAATCCCCCATTTTGAATCAGACAAAAGTTTTAAACAAAACGCATAACAGTGACACCTTATTAATAGCAAATTTTACCATAACTCCAACGGTATAACCATTTTTGCTTTATCATTAACCAGCACAAAATTAAATGGATCGCTCCTTACGACTACTGCTTTGACGGAATTGTTAACGACAAATGTGTCAAGTGTAACTCGATTGCCTTTGTCAGGTGTGCTCACTGTGAGCAGAGCATTTGTGCAAGTCATGCACTCTTTTCTGAACTACACACTGATTGTACTAATTGAGGACTTTCTGGAAGAAAGACCCAAGTTCAATTATGACTCAATTCCACTTTGGTCATTTTTCCTTAAATTAGCAACTTGTTTATGCGATAACAAATGCTGGTTAATGATAAAGCAAAAATGGTTATACAGTTGGAGTTATGGTAAAATTTGCTATTAATAAGGTGTCACTGTTATGCGTTTTGTTTAAAACTTTTGTCTGATTCAAAATGGCGGATTTAAACATGGCCGCCATCAAGGCAACTCTTACCATAGACCTAATATTTATCCACCTGCTTTTTATTTAATTATTATCATTAACACAAAATTTACAAGGTGGGGTAAAGGACTAATACATATACTGCAATAATATTTAATTTCCCTGTAACTTTTTACCAATTGCGCGTAAATCAAAATTAACGTCACCATTGTTCTTCTGATTAAATTTGCGCCTTAAATCATGTATCACATGACCCTATTCCTATTTTAAAAACTTAACCTTAATTCAAAATGGCGGATTTCAAGATGGCCGCCGTCAGGTATATCCTTACTATATGACTTCCCCCTAATCCTAATATGTACCCATATATTTGTTATTCACCTTTTGTCGTTACAAGAGGTCTTACAGAGCTTTTACCTCCAACTGTATGAAGACTATTCTGTACTTCCATGTGATGTTCTGGTAGCTGTATCTCCTAAACCACTGGAGCTTCGCACCTAAAACTTCACTGAAATACTGACCACATTTAGTACTACTTTCTCATATGTGTCTCAGTCATCAACTCGATTCACCCAAACGTAAGGTTTACTTGTCAGTTCTTTGCTGAGACTGACGCTGTGTTAGACTATGGGAGAGGGGTGTTCAGTTTGAAGAAGCCAGTAGAAGTAGATGTAAGTTTCAAAGACGTCGAAATATCAAATGAAGATCTAGTGCTAAGAAATATTGAGGAGATTTTTAGTTTTGATGATCTCGAAGGCGGAGATCCAAGTAACGGTTATTCACTTGTAAGAGGTAGACAAGTTGGCAATCATGAAATGGGTACGGAGATAGGGAAGAATAGGCTAATTGAGAGCAACCCACCCGTAAAGTCGCAGGTTAGAGGATACCCGACGCCCACAGAATTGGCCAGAACCGTATTTTCACCAGAAGAGTGGAAAAATTTTCAAACGCGCGCGAGTGAGCGTGATATAAAAGAGCACGTAGATGGCTACACTGATCTCACTGATTCTCAGAGAGCAGAACTCACCTCCCTCCTCATAAGACATAAACAGCTGTTTGATGAGAGACCCGGTTGCATTAGAGGTTATGAACATGAGATACATCTAACCGACACAAAACCGATTCGTTCGAAAATGTTCCCGTTTGCACATTGCTATCAGAATCAGGTCAGGAATGAGATTAATCGTTTTCTAGCATGGGGAATAGTGAAAAAGGCTGCCACGCCTTATAGCAATTCACTAGTAGTAGTACCGAAGAAGAATGGGAAGTTACGCCTTTGTATCGACGGGCGCCCTCTTTCGCGGGTCACTTTGGCAGAAACAGACCAACCAATCCCCGCCATTGACGTTTTACAAGAGTTGAGCGACAAAAATATTTTTTCTGTTTTCGATGCAGTAGATTTTTTCTTTCAAGTACGTGTAAAAGAGGAATTTCAGAAGTATCTAGGATTTGTGCACGAAGGCATTTCATATTGCTTCGTCAGACTACCATTTGGTACAAAGACGTCTCTGTCTTCCTGTATAAGGGCACTTGATTTAGTACTAGGAGATGATGTAAAGAGCTTTTGTCAAACATACGTCGATGACCTAGCGGTAGGCTCGTACAATTTTACACAGCATTTAGACCATCTAGACCAAGTTTTCACTAGGCTGGAAACTGGCGGAATAACGCTCAGATTAAAGAAATGTGTTTTTGCACGCACACATGTCAAACTTTTAGGTTTCGAGTTGTCTGCTGAAGGAATCAGAAAAGACAGGGAAAAGATGGAGAAAGTAGTAAATTTTAGACCTCCAAAGACGGTGAAAGAAGTTAGACAGTTGATAGGTTTCCTCCAACATTATCGTCCCTTCAGTAATCGTTATTCTGAGGTACTAATTCCACTTTTTGATCTTCTGAAGAAGAATACGAAATTTAAATGGGAAAAAGTGCATGATGATGCCTTAGAAAAAATAAAAGAGATTTTTCAAGAAGAAATCGTTTTAAAGAAACCACTTCCTGATAAAGAATTCATTTTAGAAGTGGATGCAAGTGATAGGAGTTGTAATAGTATCCTATATCAGATAGACGACAATGGTGAAGACAGGGTCATTGGGATGTCTTCCAAAGTCTTCAATAGTGCGCAGAGGGCGTACTCGATTACTGAAAAGGAACTTTTGAGCTTAGTAGAGGGTGTCGCTAAATTCAAATATTATTTGATAGGAAGGAAATTTAGAGTTCGCAGCGATCACTTATCATTAAAGTTCATTTTACATTGTCGATTGACGAATCAACGTATCACACGTTGGGCCTTAGGGCTCGCGAATTTAGATTTTTCATTCGAATTTGTTCGCTCAAAAGACAATAAAGCGGATTATCATTCACGCTACCCAGCGCAGTCTAGTAACGTGACAAATTTTGACAGTAAGCCTGTGTTACGCGAGACATTAATGTCATTGTTAGAGGAAGTTCCGTGTGAACTTCGGAAGTTAATTGCAGTGTTGCCAGAACTGCAATCGTCAGATGCCTTTTACGGTCCTCTGAAGAAGGCGACACAGAGTGCCGAAACGTCGAAGAAAATAAAAAGTCAGCATCACGAATATATATTGTTTAGTGGAAGATTATGTAAAAGAGATAAGGATGGTGTAAAGATTTGTATACCAGAAGTTTTGGTTCGACCACTTCTGCAGTACCACCACGATGAAAGTGGGCACCTATCCGCTTCGAAGCTGATACCACAGCTCGTCGAAACATACACTTGGCCAAAAATGAGAGAGCAGATAAGGAAATACTGCGGGTCATGTGTCATTTGTCAGAAGGCTACTGCCCCACACACCTACATGTGTGGGCCACTAAACTCTATTATTCCTGAGAAGCCTGGTGTGTTCATCGCCGCAGATTTCTGTGGACCACTAGTGCGAGGTATAGGTGGTGTCCAATACATACTTGTATTTGTTGACATTTTCTCTAAATTAATTGGTCTTTTCGCATGTCGTCGCGCAACCACACACGCAGCCTTACAGAAGTTGAAACAGTTTCTCAAACTGTGTCCGCGAGCTGAAATTCTATTGACGGACCACGGTTCTCAATTCTGCAGTAATCAGTGGAAGAGAGAGATTCAGGCCTTAGGACTGAAACATTACATGTCTACTGCCTATTACCCTCAAGCGGAACCTGCAGAGACAGTAGTGAAAAGTACAACCAGGATGTTGAGAAAGTATTGCCATAACAATCAACGTTATTGGCCAAGACATTTAAGTAAAGTAGAAAGATGCTTGAATAGTGCTAAACATCTTAGTACAGGGTTTTCAGCTTATGAGCTGCATCTGGGAGTTTCGTCCACTGCTGACGTTGCCAGAATATTTGAAATACCCGAGGTTGAACGGCCTGTAGATAAGGATTACTTCGTAGAAGTAGCACACAAGAACTTGAAGAAGAATGCAGCAGCCAGGAAGAAATACTTCGATTCTCATCATACTTTAGTACAATATGATGTAGGACAGTTAGTGCTAGCACGTGTATTCCCGAAATCTGATGCTTTGGCCGGAATTTCGAAGAAAATATTACTGATGTATTCTGGACCCTGGTTGATCCTCTCTAAAACTGACAAGAATGTGTATACTCTCGCTGACCCACAGACTAAAGTGGCAGTGATGAAAAGAAACGCTTACTTGCTTAAGCGGTATAGAGAAAGAGAACCTGAAAGTCAGAGAAAAATGCCAGCAACTGAAGAAGAGATTGCTGAAACACCGAAGAAGAACTGAGCTCTTCGTGTTATATTCATGTAAATATTTTGTTTTACGTGTAACATTAATAGTTGAAACTTTTGTGTATGTATTATGCCATTAGATTATTATGGGAACAAGTTTTCTTTCATGTTTTTATTAGGTATTAATCAGTATTGTTGTGTTAAAGTATTTTCTATTACGTCCGCACTTCTTGTATATACTTGTGTGTAATGATGTATTTCGATAAGCTTTGATAGCTAAAGTATCTTTACTCTCAAAACATATCGAAAGGGGGGAATTTGTAAAGACCTAGTGCGTACGTTATTTAAATTTTGATATGCAAATGTCATATCAAAATCTTTGCATATCAAAATGGAAATTATATGTAAATATGTAACCACATATACTTTATATCAATTCATTTAAATATTTAATATGCATAATTAGATGTTAAAAGCCAACAAGATGTATATGCTTCGTAAAAGAATTCATATCATTTTCATAGGAAGAGATGGAAGAACTTCGAGTACAAAGTTTTTTTTTTCTGGAAGAGCATTTCAAAATTTTCAAACTGAAGTTCAGCAAACTCATAGCCTCCAGCGGAACACACACGAACAGCAACTAAGATGGTACAACTGTTTCCAGCTTACTATGAGTTTCCAGACTAGATTTTGGACTATTCAGAAATAATTGTATACAGGACTACAGCTATATGTCAAGGACTAGTGGATGAGAGATGGGTTGGCTACTCTCCAATATAGCGCCGTTCAGTCGCGTACATGGCTATTGTATACTAGTCACACCGCAGTGTTGTTTTTTGGGAACAATAAGGTGCTAGAAACTCTCTTGATGACGTATTTTGTCACCTTACCCGCCCGCCCCGCCACGGCTCTAGGCCGGTAAAAACGAAGCTATCGCCAGCCTCAACGCGGAGTAATATGTTTTTGAAATTGTGATTTGGTTTTCGAAAATTTGAGTTTATTTAAATTTAAAAGGTTCTTGGATGCACCCGTTTATAAATTATGATTATTTAACACGGTATGTCACATGTCCGACAGTATCACGTACTCTTTCAGTACGTTTTAACAGTACTATTTACAGGCAGTTGTTTGAGCTCGTTGAGCGGTGTTCGTCTGCAAAGATGGAAGGGGTTTTCTGCCCACCAATGTATCCGGAAGACATATATATTAATTAACCACCCCTAAGGTAATGACAGTCATATATTATAATGTAGATATATAGTAAATTGTATAATGTTATTAATCTAAGGTTTGATTTTGCAGCATATTTGTTCAATAAGCAGGGATGAGTGAAATTCAGTAAAAGTTTGTATTGAGATTACACCCCGCTGCAGACTGTGTTTGGGTATAGATGTCACTACCTGTCACGTGAGTTCTTGATGGAAGGGGGAACATGTATTTTTTCTAATATGTTTTGTTTTCTTAATTGTTTAAATAGTCTTCCGGTACATGACATATGTTGTGTTATATATCAAAATATTCAGAGAAGATCAAAGAATCATGTAAAGTATGTGAAACTCACCAGAGATTGTATATAAATGTAATATTAGGGCACAACAGTGGTGACCTATTTAGGAATTTCGGTTGTCACCAAAAGAGAGAGAGAACGTTGACCATAAGAAAACCGGTAGACTGAAGGTGAGTCTAGGTTTTTCAAGTTCCAGCGAGCCTAATGACTAGGATCGCAGGAGAGGTCATGGCACACTTCGTTAGGAACATCGAGTGACTTCACGTCGCTCAGTGAGACACTTCGTTCTTAGTTTGAACACAGGACACATCGTTCAGAGACACTTCGAGTCTGTTCATAGGACACTTCACGTCGCTCAGTGAGACTTTACTACGTTTGAGTTCTTAGTGCATAGAACATTTCATTTAGTGACATTAGTTTATCATGTCTTTGCTAGTGTAATAGCAACTACTATGACATGTATCACATAGTGCTTAGATAGCAAAAAGGGGAAATATCTTCTCTATATGACCCCATCGGGAGTGTTTTTTTTTTAAGTAACTTGCTATAGTTACAGTTGCGTACATATAGTTAGGGGTGTTTCGTTGTACACCAAGACCAGCTATTATCTAAGAACATGTACGTATTATAAAGAGATTATTAACGAGTGTTGGTGGACTCACCGTGTGGCTCACATTTACAATGAGCACACTTCCAACCAGTTTGTTTTGTGTTTAATACACAAATATGTTAGAAGATATGTCATCAGCAGAACATTTATTTTTTTTTATTTTAACCTGTGCATCGCAAATTAGTGCACCACAAACAATTTTTCTTTTAACTTGTGAAAGTTAAATAGTGGGACTTTTTGCACCACAGAGCACCAAATACAGTAAGGCGTGACGAGCCTATGTCACCTTTACTGTAATAGTGATGACAGTAACTCTCAACTTGTAACAGAGAGATATCAATGCAGAGATCGACGAAGACAACATGATCTTCAAGACTGATCATCAAAAACCGTAATATGTGGGATAAAATTACGTCACGCATATACGGAAGAATGCGTGCAGAGTGGAGGATCCAGACAACAGTGAAGACTGGACTCATGCAGGACATATCTGTGAAAACTACAAATTAAATCACGCGTGGACTAGAACTATCGGTATAAGTAAAACATATTGGCCACTAAAATGAGTATCATTTTTTTTTTCTTTCTTTTCGTGCACAAGTGTTGTTTGTGAAATCGAGTGTAAATATTTCAAATTCAATTCCGCCAAGGATCTATTAAATAGTTATGAAAATCTACTTATACGTCTGTTGCATACTACAATCCCCGTACGAATCCTGAAGGTTTACTTGCTGCCTGGTGAGTACAAAAATATCTAAAATGTTTTGTAACTTCTGTTCTTTTCAGGTGGACTTCGTTCGGCGACTTCATTTAACTTACTGCTAATGGTACTCCTTGTTAATGTATTCTGTTGGTAATCATTAGACTCAAACTCATGTTACATGAGCCGCTACTAATTGTGTAGCCCATGAGTCGCTTCGAGAGATCGTACAATCAGGGTAGGGAAACATGAACTATGAGACCTATGTAGATCTCAAAATCGGGATTTTTCTGTTTAATTGTAAAAGTAGCATAGATCTACATAGGGGCATTTTTGATTATTCTATCAAAATTAAATTTTTGTTTTTTTAAGAGTCTCAACATTTTTTTTTAACTCAGTCTCTACCGCAACCAAACAGTTCATAGTTCATGGAACCCACGAGGACAGACAGTCTTCTCAGGTGTGACGTAAGACTGCTGTCAAATGTAGAGAGAGAGACACACCTCACCATCACTGGTACGCCTTCCTCTTCTCTCTACAGAGCCTCACGCAAATTTACATGCTTGACACTTCATGTCGTATGCAGATTTCAGCACACCTGTGCTTGGAAGGTAAATTCTTCATGTGTCACCGAGCCGGGGGCTCATCACACCTTATTCAATTGACTCCCAAGCGTGGGGCTTGATGGACGTTTCCGTCCTTATTCACCACCTGAGCCTCCACGATTTGATGACCCTAACAATGTTTGGTAAACAGTATACGTTATGCAGTTCCTCGTTATGAAGTTTCTGCCATTCCCCATTCCCGTTTCTCTTGGATCCGAATATTCATCTCAGGATCTTGTTCTCAAATGCTTTCAGTCTACGTTCTTCCCTCAGAGTAAGCGGCCATCTTTTGCAACCATATAGAACAATAGACATGATTATCGTTTTACATATTTTAATCTTCAAATTCCTCGACAGAATTCGCGACGACAAAAGATTTTGAACTGAATAATAATAATTATATCAAAATACAGCCTAATTGCAATGAAGTTGGGGGGGGGTCGCCGATTTCTCTGTAAATTGGGGGGGGCATTCAGATGCAGAAGATATATATATATATGAGGGTTTTAAGACAAATTGCATTCAAATTATGCCAAATATTGTATATTCATAAATAGAATGGGGCTCCCACATGAGCTTTGGGGGGGCCTGGGCCCCCCTCGGCCCCCCTCAGGATCGGCGCCCTTGGGGGAAGGGGGTAAACTGACGTTTATGCTAGCTTGTAGATCAGTTTGTATAGGTAAACAGTAGAATGACAAAACGGGGAATGCAATACAATATTTTATATAGAGGTTATGTTAAGTGTTTTCTATTTTGCAAGAAGCACACTCTACATTCATGTAAATAAAATACACACATGTGTGTCTGGATAAGATGTATAATATGAAAATACACACTTTCTTTGGCGTGTTAAATTGTATTCATGAGTGAGGAGAGAAAATCCAATTTCCAAATGTTTATATATGTAATCATTCGTCTACCATCTTTTTTCAAGGTAAGAAACACCTCCTGCTTATTATAACAGAAAAAGTCAATTTTCAAAACTCATACCAAAAGATCTATCATTTCAGTTTTTTTTTCTAAATTATCCTCCGGAACAATTCGAGTGACGCATCTACATAACCCGCAGTCAGTATAAGCCCTCCTTCTATTTCATTTGTATGATAATGTTAAAACCTCCCTTTCTCAGAAAAAAGAAATTGAATGGGCAGGAGGCGTATCGCATTCTACCTTTTTTTCCCCCCATCTCCCTCTTCAGAGCTTCTTCTTGTATATTGGGCACACGCCCACCGTTGTCGGAATTTTAAGAGTTAACTAAACGTCGTTCGTAATATTCCATTCTGGAGAGGAGGGTCAAGTATATTACTTGGTTTAGTGATGCAGCGAGAAAACTATTTTAACTTAAATAATTATAAACGAACGTCATTTCCGGGCCTAAAATTGGAAAATGGATAAGTAAGTAAAAAAATATAGTCGGTTATGTGCTTCTTAGAGCTGTGCTCTTTGTGTACAGGTTTTCTAAACAACAAATTATAGTCGTCCATTGTTGAAGTTAATTGTCAAGGCTATATGAAACTAGGGTCCGAAGCACTGATATGTGTTCAAATTTTAAACTCTTCCATCGACAAACGAACTCGGGATTACGTCCCACAAAGGGACTCACCTAGAAACCAGCAGGAAAGAATGGGAATAAATATTGTAATACGCACTGTTTTCGAATAGTTTGAAGTGGTCCTACATAGCATAGTCGCTAACGTTCTCGTTTTTGGTGCGAGCGGTCTCGGGCTCGATTCTCGATGGGGACGCTCGGTGAATGAGGTTTTCCTGGGTTTTTCTCATTCATACCAGGCAAATGCCGGGATGGTACCTAACACACAGGTCCCAGGCCGCTTCCTTCCTTTCCCAATTCTTTCCACCTTCCCTTTCCCCGAACAGTGTGAATTGCCAAGGGACATCTTTCCGCATACGTGAAGGGCTAATATGGCTAAAAGATGCCGAAAGCCCAGAAATCTAATTCCTAATCCAATCCTAGTGACGGGATAACATGTCCATAGATGCCGAAAGCCCTGAAATCTAATTCCTAATCCTAATCCTAGTGATGGGCTAACATGACCATAGATGCCGAATGCCCATAAATCTAATTCCTAATCCTAATCGTCATCAAACAATTTGAATGTACGAACAGTTCACTTTAGAACATCAGTGGCTAGATCTTTACTTCAAGTCCTACGGTTATGCCACGAAGGCTAAAGCAGTGGTTCTTAACCGATGTGTCGCGACGCATTGTTATGCCACGCAGTCCCTTAAAGTGTGTCGCGAAATTTTAGAATTTAAAATTCATGAATTTAACAATAATTAGATAAAATGGAAACAGACTGCACCAGTCACCACCCCCAGAGGCAGCAATAATGCTTAGTGCTATATAGATTAATTATAAAAACTAATAGGTTTCACTATTATTATTATTATTATTATTATTATTATTATTATTATTATTATTATTATTATTATTATTATTATTATTATTATTATTATTATTATTATTTATTATAATATCAAACAAATGTGCCGCGATGTCATGGATGTTGAGTCAGAAAAGATGTGTCGTCAGTTAAAAAAGGTTGAGGACCACTAGGCTAAAGGAAATTATAATGCAAGTGAATGATTATAGAAGAATAAATAGAATGAGAGCGTAGATAAAAAGAGAAAACTCCGGGAAAACCAAAAGATATAATTGGGACGCCAGAATTTCATGCCAATCAGGATGAACCTGTTGAAACAGGTGAATCAAAATATCTCTATTCTACTGCTGTTTAAAATCGAACAATCCCATATACACTGACCAGCAAAAACATAATGACCATACCGTTACTTTGATTGAACGAAGTCTTTGGATGAGGGAAGAGACACGGGGACCAGTAGAATCGCTCGCCACTCGATAAGGCGTAAGAGATCCGGGTTCGATTTCCGCCGCGAGCTGATTCGGATTCCATGTTCTCATATAGCCTCGCTGCCAAAACGTGCACTAAAGCTCAAAATCAAATTACTCGATCAGTTAATGTGATGCTTGTGCGTAGATTGAGAAATGTCCGTGTATATAATCAAGGGCGCCCATCGGGGGGGCAATGTTGGGCGCTCGCCCCCCCCCCCTTTAGAGGAAATTGTGCTTCGGAAGATTGAAAACCCAATAGATATTTTAGAATAGTTACCGCAAAATTTGAACTACATTTGAAATGTCACCTATGCTTGCCCCCCCCCTTGAAAACCACAACAGGGGCGCCCTTGTATATAATAGTTTTAATATATTAGATTGTAATGGCCTAACGGCTGGGAACGAATATCTCAGAAACAACATGAGTTGCCGGGTTTCCGCCAATGCCGTAGTTAGTGCTTTCCGAAGGTTGGAAAATGACAGTGAAACCAGCATCAAACCACAAGACATGGGGCAGACGTCGTAGACTATAGACATGGGTACAGAAAGATAGGGTACAGTCCGCAGCGAAAAACCTGCAACATGAGCATGTAAGTTTATTGTGAAACTACGCCTAACGGCAGAGGGAATCAACATAACGTCTAAGTGGCACGAATCACGCCACCAGAACCCTCGGCGTCCTACTCTGCACACTTATTTTGGAGCAAAAGACTTCGTCGTTTCACAATTAACTTACATGCTGATGTTGCAGGTTTTTTGCTGCTGGCTGTACAACCCGTGACACAATTAACAGCAGACTTTAACAGTGGAAGAAACACGGATGTGTTTAGGAACATAGTTCACCGTGCACTATTAGATTTAAACCTGAACAGCCGCATCCCACGATTATAGCAATATTAACCTCACGCCAAAATTGATTACGACTGGAATAGACACGCGCTCATTGTCGTTAACCCGCAGAGTAATGACAGAACGTTGCATGGTCCGATGAATCACGACACTGCATCACATCTACGAAAGAGTCAGAGTCTGTCATCTTCCATCTCGAAACGTGCACAGTAGGATGACAGCAGAATGATGGTGGCCAAATCATGATTAGGGAACCTACATACGGTCATCCATGGGCCCAGTAATGTGTGTGGAGGGCATCGTGACGGGTCCTAGCTATCGGAAGATCATTTGCTCATTATGTATATCAATTCTTGTCGACCAAATTCCTAGTTGGGGGTAGCATCTTCAGCAACACAATGCTCCTTATCACAAGGACAATGTTGTGTTGCAGTGGGTCGAGGGGTATAGAGGTGAACCTTAATAGTTACCATGAACCCCAAATTCACGCAATATTAACCCAATTAAAAACTTTTAGGATATCATTGAATGCCAGACCTAAACTTATCGATCCCCTCCGCGGAATTTAAGGCATTAAGTGATTTATGTGTGCAGATGTGGTGCGTTATGACTTTGCCAAAGTGTCATTGCTTTCATGTAAAACCACACTGGTGCTGTCCTGCGAGCCAAAGGTAGACATACCAAATATTATGTAGGTGGTCATATTGTTATGGCTGGTCAGTGTATTTATTTCATTCGAGCTCTCTCGAAGCTATGTGCTCACCATACACCCGGACGAATTCGGTATTATCTTGGACGAATTCGTTATTGAATTTAATCCGTTATCATCTTCACGGGTAAATAGTGAATTAAAGCATGTGACAAACATCTTGGCATGTTAACTAAACGAATAAAACGCAAGCTCTGACGCGACGTTGCCGAGTGCTAAGGGGTGTGCCTATGACTAAGCAGACGAACTTCAGTGCGATCAGGTGGCAGAGGATAGACGTGGATGTGTACAAAATAAACGTGGCAATACCGCTGGCCTCTCATTAGCTAGCAGCCTTTAAAGGGAACTTGGAGCGGCGCCTTCAAATGCCAAGATGTTTGTCACGTCGTTTAGATCCGTTCGTTACTATACACAATAACACTTTTGAACTAGAGCCAATAATGTTTGGATTCTGTGTTTCTTGCAATAGATAGCTAGAGTGATTATCACGGCTTCATTCGTTAAAGGATCCAATCCGTTAACGTTTTTAAGGATAACGGTGAACTTAACGGTGGGTTTGCATATCTCATGTTCTACTACTGAAACTAAGATGTGTGCTAGAATTTAAACATCGTGCCATTAGATGGCACCAAACATCCTCCACAGCGGTTGACATCTACCGGACGAAACTGAAACTTCTAGGCGATCTCTTTACTGCTTTTAGCAGAGTATATTATGATTAACATAAGACTTGCACAATTAGATCTGCCACCGTCATTTAATCCAGCGACTTCCAGTATAACGATCCTCCATTAACTAAGAAGAAATAATTGCACAGAACGTACTTATTTGGTTAGGTTTTGCTTCTCCAATACCAACAACGTTAACAAATACGGAAACTGCTGTGTGAGTTGTTTTGGATTTCAAGTCACAACTATGTCGTAAATTCCAATTTCGTTGTTTTCCTTTCGGGATACGTTTAATTACCACAAAAAAGCAATAAAACAAAACAGAAAAGGAAAAAAACGAAAGGAACAAAAGAAAAACACGAAGCGAAGAAGTGGTAGTGAGGGAAAGTAAAATTAATGAATTGCAAATTACTGGTACGAAATGCTAGGGTTTTAAAAAAATAGCTGCGAAACGACTTAAGGCGAAGTAACACGTTAATTAATTGAAATAAAGGAAAAGGATTATTTTAGAATGTTTCTGGATACAAGGCAAAAGGGAGCGATGATAATTCTTTATGCTGGAAAACCATTTGTAACAGAAATATCCCAACAGACGTAAGGGAGGGCAACTGACTATATAACAAAGCAGCGTTGTTTAGTCCAACAATTCACCTCCACCACCAACAACAACTGTATCTAGTGACTAGTTAGAAAAATTAATTTAGCTTTTATTCTATTGTCTTTTTCTCTTTTTTTTTTAAAATTTAACCTCTACTATTACTACTGTACCCTTTTTTGTTTCACCAACGTATATTATTAGAGACTCCCTCAATGTTTTCTGCACAAAATAAATCTCAAATCCAGTCTCTTCTGAAAAGAACCAGTGCTTTCATACTGTAGTTATCTGTCTACGGAGGCACAAATGGAAAACTCATGGAAAACATATATGTTATTATTTTGATCCCTCAAAAATATCGTAAAATTAACCTATGAAGGTTTTTCTTTAAAAAATCTATCTAGCTATCTAGCTATATCTATATATATAAAAGAGAACGTACAAATCCTTTGTCCGCTCATCACGCTAATACGGCTGAACCAATTTCTTTTATTTTTGGGGGGTTATTAGGATTTGGACCCTAGATGGTTTTTATCATATCACTTTAATTTTCAATTACCAGTGTCTTGAGATAATTGACCATTCAGGTGTCCATTACGTACAAATCCTTTGTTAGTTCATCATAGGTATAAAAATAAACGTATGTATATGCAACCCGCATGACCGTGTCACTCGGCGGGTTAACATAAATGACAGGCGTTATAATGGTTTTTATCATATCACTTGAAAGCGAAAAAGTAAAAATTATCTAAGTAACAAAGTTTATTGCGTTCGGGGGTGACCGCAGCGAAGCGGGGCGGGTTAACATAAATGACAGGCGATATAATGTTAACATTTACTGGAATCTTCTATGGTTTTTATCATATCACTTGAAAGCGAAAAAGTAAAAATTATCTAAGTAACAAAGTTTATTGCGTTCGGGGGTGACCGCAGCGAAGCGGGGCGGGTTAACATAAATGACAGGCGATATAATGTTAACATTTACTGCAATCTTCTATGGTTTTTATCATATCACTTGAAAGCGAAAAAGTAAAAATTATCTAAGTAACAAAGTTTATTGCGTTCCGGGGTGACCGCAGCGAAGCGGGGTGAACGCTGCTAGTATATATATACAAATGAAAGTCACTATGTTTGTAACTTAATAACTACCCCACCGATCTCGATCTAATTTTCAACATAGATGAGGTTCAGGCCTGGAATGGTTTTTACCATTTTACTTTGCCGGTGCAAGTTAGGGGAAGAGGGGGAGGAGGAGGAGGGAGATATTGAAAAATGATCACAAGTGACCGATATTAGAGTCGAATCCATAGTTTTCTAGGTAGCTGAGATGAACAGTGACATTTCTAATGCTGTTTAAATCCAAATTCAACCCCACAAATTGAAAAAAAAAATGAAATGAAATCTTTCAGTTTTACGTCCCACGCTTATGCCGGTTAGGCTAAAGGAGACGGTGATGATAAGTAATGAATGAAATGGTGGAATGAAGAAAGTGGGAGGAAACGGGAAAACCCCGAGGAAACACAGGTACATGGTGTTTGTCCACCACAAGGTTCATTTGGCGGGGGCTGGGATCGAACCCGGGACTCCAAGCACCAGAGGTGAAAGCTCTACCAGTGAGCCACCGCGGTTCCCCCACAAATTGGGGAAGGAGGAGGGTATATATATATATAAAATCGAAAATGACCAATTAGTGTTGAATCCATAGTTTTCGGGGTCGCTGAAATGAACACTGACACTCCAGAAGCCATTTAAATCCAAATTTAGCCCATAATACTAATATTTAATTTTAAAGACAAAAAGCGTCATCTATCAGGGAGAGCTTCAGCAATGGCCGAGTAGTAAAAAATGACCGAGTAATGGAACATATTACTAAATTTTCTTATTTTAATCCAGCGAAGAAGGAAATTGACGCTAGTGTATATACAACAATGACAATGATTTCCTTAGCGGCACAAACGTTGTACATAAATTTACCAAACGAAATGAGGAAAACTTTCCGAGAATCGAGACGAAACGAGGAAAAATGAAGTCTTCGTAAATCGAGACGAGACCAGACTTCTATAAAATTTACGTGGAGAGGTGAGACTTCATTTCTCGTCTCGTCTTATTTCGTGGGCAACACTGCTTCCAACCAGTGGCGTATTTACGATTTTGTTTCGGAGGGGGCTTTGCTAACTTTCGAGGGGGGGTTGCGTGAAATGTGAAAATTCAGCAAGATATTTCATATACTTTACTATAGTAAGATTTCGGGGGGGCTTAAGCCCAGAAGCCCCCTCCCTTCCTAAATACGCCACTGGTTCCAACGCAGTTTATAATGAAATTTCATTTGATTCGTATGTATTTTCAGGAAGACATACAGCAAGGCAAATTTCGTGAGCTGTGTGTATAACAACTGGGGACCAAAGATGAACGAGACATCTATCAATCGATTTCAGAACTTCATCGAAATTACCATTTCTGTTGAAAATAGAGCACGTTTCTCGTTTTCCTGTTTACTTTGCCGCTCCAGGCAAGATTCAGGAAGGGAGATTTCGCATCCTCTGTGAACATCTCCGATCGTTAATAGGCAAAAAACGAACTATCTCCGGCAATGGAGTGGTGCAGTGTACCATTTGCTGACAGGACTTGTTGATATGAGCTTGACATGCCCTGTCCATCGTCTTGTTGGAAACAAGGGTCAACCTTAATCATAGGAGGAGGGATGACTGTGTGTGTGTGGTTCTGTGTATATGTGGTGTGGTTGCTCCCTAACCTAATTGGGATGCCTCCCCCGTTGGCAGGCAGCGTAATTGAGTATTGAGCCTCCGATCTTCACCAGATGTTCGCACTGAAGGATGATTAGACCCTCAAAAGACATGGATGGCACTGCAGTAGCAAGGGAAGACGACCTGACACAGGGAGAAACTTGAGGTAACAGAAGTGAATAGGAATGCGAGCAAAGGTAGTCAGTCCCTTTATATTTACAGAAATAGACAACACGTAAAGAGATTTTGAACATACGAGAATGTAGAGATGTCCAGCTCTGTGGTACTGCTTAATTATGGTCCCGTCTAAAGCAAATACTAATCAAGGCGAGAACGAATCAAAGGGTTCTTGTAGATAATCTGTTTCCCAGCTATGCTAATATGCTACTCGGTTAATTTATCAGCAGCAAATTGTAGAAACACAATAGCAGGTCTACTAAAGATTCTTTCATCATTTCATAAAAAAAAATAAAATAAAATAAAATAAAATAAATAAATAAAAATAAATACTGCTATTATAAGTCGTCCTTTTGCACCATATTTTTATGCACACGAAAATTATCTTCTCTGAAATCTTTCTGATTTTATTACAAGGTCTACAAAATTAAATATACTAAAGAATAGAGAATTTAATAATATTTT
The DNA here is from genome assembly GCF_964235325.1 of Thermobia domestica. Lineage (NCBI taxonomy): Eukaryota > Metazoa > Arthropoda > Insecta > Zygentoma > Lepismatidae > Thermobia > Thermobia domestica. The sequence goes on from NC_137462.1 coordinate 273,227,479, forward strand.
CATAGATGTATCGTATAAATCAATTACATTCTGTCTTACTAATTATTTTTAAGGTTAACACACAGTGCCGTGCCGTGGAAAATCAGCGCCCGGGGCGAGAGTATACGACGGCGCCCCCATACATATATTCCAAGCAATTTTTCCTTTCTTTTGCCCCTTTTTCTCCCGATTTTTCGCCCCCCCCCTTATTTCGGCGCCCGGGGCCGTCGCTCTGCTCGCACCCTTCCCCCACGACACGGCCCTCTTAACACATCAATAAAAAGTAACTAAATTCTGTCTTCTATGATGGTTGTTGGGCTACGAGGATATTTCCAAAAGTTTTCGGACTGAGCTTTACGGGCAGTGAATAATTTCGTGTTTCAATACTCGACGCAAAAGCTGGCAACACAGCATTGAGCACAATGTGCGCTCAGGAAGTTGTCAGAAGGGACAACTAGTAACAATTACAGTATAAGTACACATGAACTTAAAGCATAAGCTATTATTGTTCTTGGGTCGACATTGCTTCTCATTCATTTAAGTCGAACTAAAGCCTGTGACAAACATCTTGGCATTTCAGCTAAACGAATAAAACGCAAGCTCTGACGCGACGTTGCCGAATGTTAAGGGGTGTGGCTATGGTCAAGCAGACGAACTACAGCGCGAGAGAGGATAGACGGTGGCAGAGGATAGACGTGGATGTGTACAAAATAAACGTGGCAATACCGCTGGCCTCTCATTTGCTAGCAGCATTTAAAGGGAACTTGGAGCGCCGCCTTCAAATGCCAAGATGTTTGTCACGCCGTTTAGTTTCTATGGTTCTTAGTCCTTTCAAGGAAGCGCACCAAGCAGAAGAATTGGGTTTTGTGCTAGTGTAGAGCTAGTTTTTATCTTCAACTACCACCATTCAGGTACGATTTGTCTTTTAGGCTATTTGAGGCTTATACAAACAAATAAATTAGTATACAGGGTGTTACAAAAATGGTCACAATATTTTGGGAACAGACAAAATAAGAAAAGTAGTTCATATGGACCTGTGGTCGGAAGTGCATAATTTCATAGTTAATCCGGTGCCGAAAAAGTGAAAAAATTGAACTTTAACAGTCCATAGCTCCACTACTACAGGACCTATCGTAGTGGAGTTAAGCCATCACTGAGGAACTAGTATGTGAACTATAAAAATACCCATTTTTCAGTCTCCGGTATTTGCACAACCATTTTTAGAGAGGCTGCTAGGGAGTACCTCATCACTCTCCACCTATCTCTCTAAAAATTGGTGTGCAAGTACTGGAGCGTTCTTCAACATGGATATTGGGATAGTTCACATACTAATTCTCAGTGATGTCTTGCTTGATCCCAATATGATCGGTTCAGTAGTAGTGGAACTATGGACCTTTAAAGTTCATTCTTTTCATGTTTTCAGCACCTTATAATTACAAAACTATGCACTTTGGAACACAGGTCCAGATATATATATATATATAGCGGCGGATCCAGGATATGATCAAGGGAGGGGCTAAACAATAATTTGCCGTTTTATCCAGTGTAAAGCAGAATTGAAGCCCATTTTATCCAGTGTAAACCTGAGCGTCAAGGGGGGGGCTATAGCCCCTTATCCCCCCTTGGATCCGCCCTTGTATATATATATATATATATATATATATATATATATATATATATATATATATATATATATATATACAGGGTTTTCATAAAGTATGGACGGATTTAATTCGCTTATAATTTACATAAAAATGCTCATATTGAAATAAAATAAAGTGCAAACGGTAGCGGTTTTTACCTGTACTCTGCACCAGCTCAGTTCATTCACCGCCACACCTCCAACTGGGCGCCATTTACGTCCACACATTCGCGTAGGACCGTCTAGGAATAGACTTCTGTGGGCTGTTGATGATGCTTTCCCTTACCCTGCTCACTGTTGCAGGCGATGTTGGCGGCCTTCCACTTCGAGGACGGACAAGGACGCTTCCTGTCTCCAAGAACTTAGCATGCCACTTTCGGATTGCACTCTCAGTCGCTGCCGGCTTTTTGAACTCTTTGGTGAACTTTCGACACCTTTCGACAGAATTGGCCTTGCCCTCCCTCTCCCTTTCTCAACGTGTTCAGAGTTGCCGCTTATCTAACAGTGTTGCCAACTAAAAATTTAATCCTTCCGCTACCGTTTGCACTTTATTTGATTTCATTATGAGCATTTTTATGAAAATTATAAGCAAATTTAATCCTTCCAGACTTTATGAAAACCCTGTATATATATTGATGAGAGGAATTTATTCGAAAAATATTGTGATACATTTCTGTGCGCGCTTATGCACGAGAAAAGTAGTCTTACGTGTGGCTTATATCATGGGTGCGGCTTATACACAAGGAAACACAATATAGTAGACTGAAATACACAGCTTTTTCTATTCTGGGCTTTGTTAGTTCCTGCTTTTCTCAGAATATATTCTTTATTTTCAAAGCTAACAAACAATTTGTTTCATCTGTGCAAATTTATTCAACTAATAATTCGAAAATAAATGTTTAAAAAAAAATACGGATTAATATAAATATATTTACCTCTCAATATATATTCACATATTTTTTTTAAAAAAAAAGGAAGTAGAAGAAAAAAGAACATATAAGTCACGCAGATAACAGACATGGACAGATTTATTATTTGGAAATTAATTAGTTTTCAGGAGAATTAGTTTTAAACAAGCATGTTGAAATGTAACAAATGCGATTTTTAGCTATATATGAGTATGTACCAATATTACTGTCGAATCGGGAATGATTTCCATAATAAATCTGCTACAATATAAATCAGCACATGACGTAGAATACGAAAAAAAAAAAAAAGCTGTTCTCATCTGTATATATCGGTTTTCATACCAGATTGACAGTCCCCATGCGATATTAGCGCTTAAATATTGAAAATGATTCGCAATGGTGGGGAAAACAGGAGTCCGCTGTTAACCGCGACATGAATGAATGGAAAATAGAAACAAAAAAGAAAAGAAATAAACCAATGGAGAGCAAAAGAGGGTAGCAAGAACGAATCAATCAAGAACCACTTGCTTATTGTCTAGCCTTTCCGTTAACAAATCACACCACGTTTCTTTCATTGTCCAAGAAACCACTTCAAACCCACACGACACGACGACAGCTGGGGACACAAGTCAAATAAACATTGTAGCCAACCGGCTAACGTTAGTTCTTCCAATTTAATTGAAAGTTTGTTGTCGAATGTCTGTTCTCACCATAAGGACATCTAAAGCAGGACGCAAAATTTAAGGTCGCCAGGGCGCTATTGGCGACTAGAAATTTAAAGCTGCGACCAGTGTTCAGTTGAAATGGTTTTTGTCTAAGCTCACAGGGCTGCGCAGTTTCTGTTTGGCACGGATATAATTGTCACTGAGTGTGAGAGAAAACACGGAATATGAAGTCTTCACAACGTTGTAATTCATCCCTCCTTTCCCACCCTCAATCGAAAACTTTACTACGATATTCCCAAATTTGCTTCCAATTATCACTTTTTGTTCAGTTTTCCCTGTGAATACTGCTTCATGTTAGAGAGGCTTCAGCAATCTCAACAGAGTTAAGACTGCCTACAGGAATTCACTGAAGACTGACACACTGTGACACTGGACGATTCGCTGACAATTTCCATCAATGGTCCTTCACTTAAGGAGTTTGATCCAGAAACTGTAATCGACAACTGGTATTTCAGTGCAGAGAGAGAGCGTTACACAAACGTGAAGTCTTAAGGTAAGATATTTTTTAACATATAGATATATGAATTGTCCAATTCAAAATAGGTTATCCTGAATCTAATTGTCTGGTTTTGAAATTTTACGCCCTGGTGTATGCAGGGGAAGGGGAGGCTCATAATTTGTACGTGAAAGATACGGGCAACCATTATTTTTGGATTGGCAAGTACGTCTGACTTTCAAATTTTGCTCCCTGTCTAAAGAAAAGTCAGAAATGGTCAGGTCCACCTAGAACACTATTGGTCTGTCTACAATACCGTTGGACTATAGGCTAAAACTCAATGTTTCTTTTAGTTCTCAGAAGCAAGGAGCTATGGCCGTTAGGTAATTTGCCGTCTAGTTCATCATTTGCCACCCTTTCTCCAGGAAGAACAAATCTTCCACGATTTTAAGTATGTTACCCCTTCACGAACAACGAAAGGGAAAGAAAACGCACTCGCACTCAGAAAGCCCTAAACACTATAAATACAATCTTGTGTGTGTTTTGTTTCTTAAAATAATAATCTATCATGTTAGTGAAAGATAAAGCAAACACACCTGCAGAGGAAAGATAGTAATCCTTCTTATATAATTGAATATCGAGCTTCAATCTTAATATATCAGTTTGGAATTCCAGTGCAACTAGCTCTTTTATCTTTATCTCTTCATTTTTCTTCTACATCTGTCAAACTTTTTTAAAAAAAAATCCTGTTTCCACCTTCAATGATAAGGAACTTGTTTGTGTAACATTTTCGATGGTTTGGCAATCACTGGTCTAATTGCCTCTAACCACTCAGGTACTCCTAGTAGCACTAACTACATTAGATGCATCAAAATAATTTTATTACTTTGGAAATAGATGTATGAAAGTAATTTTATTACTTTACCGATATTTTATTACTATATTAAAGTAATGTCATTACTTTGATAAATTATAATGCAGTTGGCAATTCTGTACCACGACTTGTTCCATTGCATACACATGTTGTGTTCATTTTCCATTAAGCTGGAAAGTTTAGTCTTCCGTCATCACTCCCTGTCCTCCCCCTTCCCCCTCCCTGTTACTCTTGATTTTCTGCTCTTACTGCGGTCTCACTTTGCTTTGCGTCAAAAGCAATAATGGCCATCTCGACAAATGGACATAATGAGAAGCGAATGAAGGTAAAAGTGTGTGTGTGGGGGGGGGAGGGGATGAGGAACGTCTCATATAAGGAGAACTTAACTGCAAGATTATTTCATGACTTATCGTTTTTATTTTCGATTGACATGCGATAGAGAAGAAAAAGTACCGGCGGATACAATAGCTTTCTCCCTACGACGACACAAAATTGAGAATCTAATGGTGGGGAAGCATGGACTGCCATAAACTAAAACTGTCCCAATGAACAACAATTGTCACCTGATTCTAATTGAAGGGATATCTCCCCCTCCCCCTTCAAACTTGGGCTCAGGATCAATTTTATGATTGAAATCCTCGATGTCTCAATTGTTAACTTATACATTAAGCAGATGCTGATCTGTTATACGAATCCAAACTGCACTGACTTCCAATTTTGGGATAGATTTGCATTCATTTTAGTCCTTTTCAATTTATTGATTGTTGGTAATCATTAATACCGCAGCAACATACAAACGTTTGCAATTTCTGCGTAAGATTTGTCATCGTACATATTTGTATGATGCATTTAGATTACACGCATGAATAAAGAAATTGGCGTACAAATACGTGGAAAGCATTGCTTTTCTTTTAGCTTAACCTTCCTCCCCCCCTTCTCTCTCTTGTGTACTGAACACAGGAGAGCGCTCACGGGGGTCCATCGGGTCCGGACCCCTCCCTAAACTTCTTAACTCGAATAACATTTGTACACCTTATTAACATAACTATATACAGGGTGGCCCAAAAGTAGGTAGATCCTATACACCCATGCATTGATCAAGTATAACATTCTAGATTATGGGTTTATTTGCTTCGGCTCTTCCGAGTTTAAGATCTAAGTAAAAACACATTAAGAACAAATAATAAAGAAGCTAAGTCTACCTGATGGATAACAATAAGAAATTATAAAAATGCAATCAGTACAGTACTGTATACCTACTTTTGGGCCACCCTGTATTTATGGAGGCTAAAGATTTGATTTTACATCTTGTTTATACACTTCCTTTCCCTCAACATCTAACATTTTCTTCTAAGTGAGTCAACACTGACTCATTACCTAACATTTTCCTCTAAGCGAAACGATATTGACTCAATATTTAATATTTCTCATTGTCAAAAAAAGAAAAAAAAAAGCACTGTTTCAATACTTGGCATTTTCCTCTAAATGAAACCACATTGACTCAATATCTACCTAGTATTTCCCACACAGTCAAACGACATTTAATCAACACCTAACATTTTCTTTTAAGTCAAACGACACTGACTCAATATGTAACATTTCCAACTCAGTCAAACAACAATGAATGAATACCTAACATTTTTCTCTAAATGAAACGATATTGACTCAATATGTAATATTTCCCACTCAGTCAAATGACATTGAATCAATATCTACCATTTCCCACTCAGTCAAACGACATTGAATCAATATGTAACATTTCCCACTCAGTCATAGGACACTGAATCAATATCTAACATTTTCCTCTAAGTCAAACGACACTGATTCAATATGTAACATTTCCCACTCAGTCAAACGACATTGAATCAATACCTAACATTTTTGTATAAGTAAAATGACATAGACTCAGTATCTAATATTTCCCCGCTCAGTCAAAATTTAAAAGAAAAACACTGATTCAATATTTCCCAAACAATCAAGGACAGATTCCTAACACTTTATGTTCTATCAGTAATCTAATCCGGGTATCAAAGACACATGTTATGACTAATCACTTCTTTCTTTGGGACGGGAAGACTCGGGTTCTATTTCTGTTGATTCGAATCCCAAATCAAGATGTAGGTTCACGTCTCGTATAGCCTCGTTGCTGCCACGTTACATTAAACTCAAACAAAACAAATTGTTACAAAATATGTAATTCTTAACTTTCTGATCCTAGCAGAAACTGTTTCCGAATATTAAAAGAAGAAAAAAGTGAATAAACACAAACAGTGAAGGACAGAGAGTATTAAATCACATCCATGACTCCTCTGACCTAATGTCAATTGTGAATCGTGAAGTTGTAATTGGTAATGCTGGATATAAAGGGTTTGGAGCCACGAATTGTGGTGTTTGAGTGTGAAGAGGGTTCAATGGACATTGTGACAGGGAAGTTGACACGAAGAAATAAGCGATGTCAACTATTGACATCTGTACTGCAGTAGAGGCACGAAATATTTGGCTTTTATATATTGCATACGGCTGTCAATTGATAGACACAAGTCGCTTGAATTTCTCTCTCTCTCTCTCTCTCAATGTCTTTCTATTTCGAAAGGTCCATATGTGTATATGTATGCATGTATGTACAATCGGACATCAATAAAGATTTTAAAAATAAAGGAAATACTACAAATTTTTTTTATCAATCGGTGGGTCAGTTTTTAGCTTATGAATAATGTCCCGCGTGTTTTGACATTTGTCCATTTGTCTTAGGGGGAAAAAAAAGCTAAAGCGAAAAAGCAATATAATCACAAATGCATCAATCCATCCTCAGTAATACAAAATTGTCAATGTACGAGGGAAGATCAAAGACTAAGGTCACAGACAGTTTCGTCTGTGGCAACTGTGCAGTTTCAGTCATCCACCACCTAGGGCGCTAGTTGTCGGTAAACACAAATGGCGATACGTTTAGAAAACTGTTCTTGCGAAGAAGTCTGCTCAGTTATTCGATTTCTGTGAACGAAACATGTAACCACGACTGAAATTCACCTTCAGTTGGTAGAGGTTTACGGAGAGGCTATGTCTCGTCAGTATTATCTTCCTTCACGACAAGGCACGCCCGCATAAATCCCAGAAGACGACCGCGCTCTTCAAGCACTTTCGCTGGGACATCATTGATTATCCTTCCTACAGTCCGGACCTTGCTACAAGCGACTTTCACCTGTTTCCGCACTTGAAGGAACACCCAAGAGACTGTCGCTTAGCTTCAGAGGAGGCGATGAAACATTTCGTGACAACGTGGCTGAACACGCAAGACAACGATTTTTACCAGAAGGGAATTTTCAAACCCATCCCACGATGCTACAACTGCTTCAACCGATATGGAGACTATGTCGAAAAATAACATAATGTATGTGCTATCTGTTGGCTGTATTGGTTGTATGAAATTATATACACACGTTTCAGTGCAGGCTTTGTATGTACTATCTGTTGGCTGTATTGGTTGTATCAAATAATATACACACGTTTCACTGCAGGCTTTGTATGTACTATCTGTTGGCTGTATTGGTTGTATGAAATAATATACACACGTTTCACTGCAGGCTTTGTATGTACTATCTGTTGGCTGTGTTGGTTGTATGAAATAATATACACACGTTTCACTGCAGGCTTTGTATGTACTATCTGTTGGCTGTATTGGTTGTATGAAATAACATACACACGTTTCACTGCAGGCTTTGTATGTACTATCTGTTGGCTGTATTGGTTGTATGAAATTATATACACACGTTTCACTGCAGGCTTTGTATGTACTATCTGTTGGCTGTATTGGTTGTATGAAATAATATACACACGTTTCACTGCAGGCTTTGTATGTACTATCTGTTGGCTGTTTTGGTTGTATGAAATTATATACACACGTTTCAGTGCAGGCTTTGTATGTACTATCTGTTGGCTGTATTGGTTGTATGAAATTATATACACACGTTTCACTGCAGGCTTTGTATGTACTATCTGTTGGCTGTTTTGGTTGTATGAAATTATATACACACGTTTCACTGCAGGCTTTGTATGTACTATCTGTTGGCTGTATTGGTTGTATGAAATAATATACACACGTTTCACTGCAGGCTTTGTATGTACTATCTTTTGGCTGTATTGGTTGTATGAAATTATATATACACGTTTCACTGCAGGGTTTGTAAACTTACTTTTTGATTACTTCTCGCATAGTGCACAGGTTGGATAAAAATTAGTGGACGCTACACGTCACAGGGCTGTATCTCAGCACTACAATAGTTCCGTTGGTGATAAAGAAATGTAAATTGATGAAGAATAACGAATGGTAACGACGGTGTCTTATCCAGTCAAAAGAAACAGTGCTGTAAAATAGAGGAGGAAAGCGAAAGTGTCATAACAATACACGTATGTTTCGGAAAGATGAGCAAAGTTGAAGTGGTACGTGGGTGCAGCGGACAAAAATGTTTACAGAAACTTCATGACGACCTTTTCACTAAAATGAAGGAACTATTTCGCATGAAGCACCATGACACAAGAAAAGCCATCATTCATGCTATATGGCACTCCCTGAGGGACATAGACAAAGATTAACGCGTGACGATGTATGACGCACACGTATGAAATAAGGTGATAGAGATGAGGGGCGATTATATAACGAAGATTGAAGCAAATTATAAAGATAATACAAAAATCTGACAAAACGTGTTACTCTTCTTTTTTTTTTAAATATTTTGTGGTCACAAAACAGGACAATCTCGATTAATCGTGATGTATGGCTAACCTAATTTGCATACGATTCTTCTAAATGCTGTCTTATACGTTTTACTGTCATGAGGCGAGATATATTTTCAACAAGGAGTGTGATCGAAATCACCTCTATTCGGGTTTTCATCCGAAACTTTATGCTCCACCGGGAATCGAACCTGGTCAACGGTGTGTTCTAGTCTCCTTACAACTGTCATACTATAATCAAGGAAGAGTCCTAGCTCATCTGGTAATCAAGTGGATTCAATGCTTGATTTTTTTTTTCTGTCACATCATTCATGAAGCCAACTCTAACAAATAACACATAGGTTACTAGTTCTAATAAGGCTCTCATTACGTAACTGTATTATTTTCTTTACACTTCTATGTCTCTGTTTACTCAACACATAAACGCCTTCTGCTTTTAATTCAACGTAACGAGAGTTAGTAATTAGTCTTGTAACAGTATAGGGAAATCGATTACTGTTAGTGTATAAGAAATGAATGAGGGACAGGCTTTATGGCATTTTTGTTTCGCGTAAACATGGAAACAAAACAATCAAATTGCTCTGTTTTGGTGGTGAAAGGGAAAGAGAGGTAAATAATAGACGGTATTTAGTTCCGAACAATATATATATATATATATATAAACAAGCGAAAAATTCGTATTGTACACAACAAATAACCCGAGTATAGGGAAAGTGAACCTGGACGAGTCCAGTGTGTTTTATGTTGACCAGAAGTGACGTTATAGCAGGGAGGTCTGTTGCCACATTGATGCCCCCGGCAGTTATTTGTCACGCCAATGAACGAACAAAAGTCCAGGTTCGTTTCTGGCCCGCAGGCGACCTCATTTGGTTGAAGCCACAAATATTCTCTCCACTGTTTTCCAATAAATACCCCTCTCTTCACTTTTTTTTTTTTTTACCCCCACTCGATACCTAGATAGCCCATTCCTCCTTGCTGTTCGTACCCCAACCCTCAGTACCTTCGGGGGTTTGGTTCAGATATTCAATAAATGCAGCAAAATCAAGTATGAAGAGTGAAAAACAAAACAAAGCCGTATTTGACAATTAAAATATATTCCTGCATCCCTTGCAATGTTAATATTTTCTCACTTCTACTTCCACATTTCAAGAGTACTATGAAACACTCTTGTAAGCTGGTGTTGTAGTTGTGCAAGACGATTCCGGAAATGACGAGTTCAGTGCACCAGGGAATCAATTCCACTTCTGATCATTTTGGACGTATTTCATGTTTAAGATCTATATCTGAAGTTCTTCTCAAAGTTTAAAAGATTCATGTCAAGATATTGTAATAACTATTATAATTTGAAAAACAGTTTTAGCTTTTCCATGGACTTCGGAAACTTTGTGTCTTCTTTTCACAACTTTGGTAATGAGATTTGTTTCCCTTGTGCTCTGAACTGTCCAAATATCAAACTGAAAAAAAAAAAAGATCTGTTTTACCCTTGTATCATGTTCAAAAGTGTCCACTTTGACCTAATCTCACGCAATATCAGGCCCGCATAATCAATTCGACTTCACGCTCACATCATTTTGACATCATGCTCACTCAAACTCACGCTCACTTTATGGATTGAGGTCAGGTGAGCGTTTAGAATTCTTGAGTGTCAAACTAATGAGTTCGGGGACCTGTAGTCAGATTAACTCTGTTAGAGAGTATTTAGGTGGAACATCAACAGTTCACTATAACATTTTTCCAGTCTTTCAGCCAATGAGTGTTTTCGCTAGATGCTTGGTATTTCAGTTCATGATATTTTATATTTTTCAATAGAACGTAGCCATGGGGGCAAATGGGGACCCGCTTGCCCCAAATGAAGTTCTCCTACTATGTGTTTATTGAATTTTGTTTAATATTTACAACAAATGAATGGCGTTTCTAGTAGAAAATGAAAGTATAATAATTTTAGAAAATAAATTAGGTTAACACGTTAAAATAATTAAGACAACTGAAATCATCCACGTTTATTACACTTCCGGTTTCAATATTAATCCGAAAAATACGAGGCGTGTGCGGAAAATAAGAACTATTTTGAAAAAAGTACTAAAACAGGTTTATTCAAGCCAAATTTATTTTTACATGAAAGAGCACACCTTAAACTTTTTTTCGACATAGTTTCCACCAATGTTCAAACACTTGTCAGCGCGGGTGAGCAACTTGTTCAAATCTTCGTCAATGAAACATCCCGCCAGTGTCTGGCAAGTACGCACCATTTCGTTTGAAAGCCACAGCAGCGCTAGTGTCGGCACTCCGCGCATGCGCACTAGTTTCACTGGTTCATTGCCTCTCCACTGATGCCAATACGGTTGAGCTATAGCGAGTGTATTGTGTTCTTGAACCCGCCGACTGTGAGATACGTTCTATTATCCAGTTCTTGAATGCAAGGAACGTTACGCCGGCCGAAATTCATCGTCAAATTGTAGTAATTTATGGTGAAAATGCAATGAGTGATGGAATTGTGCGAAAGTGAAGCAGTTCAATGAAGGGCAGACAGCGCTTTGAAAGTGACGACGAAAAAAAAAAGTTGTGAAATTATTGTCTTCACTGGCGGGATGTTTCTTTGAGAAAGGTTTGGAGAAGTTGGTCACCCTTATGACAATTGTTTGAACATTGATGCAAACTGTGCCGAAAAATAGTTGAAAATGTGCTCTTTAATGTAAGAATAAATTTGGCTTGAAGAAACCTGTTTTAGTATTTTTTTTTCAAAACGGTATTTACTTTCTGGATACGCCTCGTATTACACCATATAAACCAAATTTCGTCACGTGGTGTACAAGTGACACTGTTACTTGTTCATTTCTATATAAGTGACTTCATGCACCACCACCCCCCCAAAAAAAAAGAGATAACAGCTGACAAATACAAAGGAGAATTATTCAAAGAGATAAAAACGAGTTTTCACTCTCTGTGTAGAAGATATAAACAGTACATAGTCTCACAACTTTTGTTTGTGTTAACCCAGCGGTTCTCAACTTGCATTTTGTATATTGCGCCACTAATTTGGTGCAGAGGGAAAAACACAGAAGAAACACACACATATATATATATATGCGAATAACTTGCATGACATGTTACCTGAACCGTGATGGAGCCTGTCAGAGGACATTCTAGTTCCATTCTAAGTGCATCGTACTATACGAAAAGCGAGCTCATAATGTCACCAACCAAGCACAATCTCTGTTGGGAACTGGGCGGGCATATGAAAGTCAGTTCTTATCGTTCTGCGGGTCACGTACTAAACAGCATAAACAATATTTTAAACTGCATTCGATAATTTTTGCTGTTTATTCCAGTTTCTAAGGTGCATTTGATAGCTGTTTGGTAATTGTTGTGTCAGTCAAGTATCTTGCTTTAAGGTTGCAGAAACAACTTGCTGTGCTGACTCTATTTAACAGGGATGATCATCCGCACATGGTGCAAGACGAGTTCTTCTAGTGATATATAGATGACAATAATCGCAGTGTAAGGAGATAATTAGCATAATTACAAGATGAGCAGAGTAATCTCAATGAAAATTGTTCATATTATACGTTCGTTTCTTAGGTCCGCGGTAGCTCAATGGTGGAGCGTTCACCTCTGGTGCTTGGGGTCCCTGGTTCGATCCCAGCTTGTGCCAAATGAACTTTGTAGTGGACAAACACTGTGTGCGTTTGTTTTCTCGGGGTTTTCCCATTACCTCCTACTTTAATCATTCCACCATTGCATACACTGAGAAAAAAATTGCATATGGCGTACGTAAAATGCTTTGTTACATTTGTAAATCCTGTAGTTTTTGGGCCTAACGTACAGCAAACGTATAAGCGAAAACGCATGATTTATAATACTTTCTGTATGTAAGTGTTCCATCTGTACGTACTTTCCGTACAAAACAATGTAGGCGGTCAGGATCTCACATACATATGGACGTATAAAATATATAGTTGACGAAGCTAACATACATATATGTATGTAATATAAGGAAGACTGTTAGATATCAAACATTCTGAAACGGCATGATGTAACATCTAAGTGCCTACGTAACATACGGATAACGTATGCTCCGTACTGATTTCTGTAGCAACTAGCAAGCAAGAGGATTCCGTATATTTGTACAAAATACCGATGTCCGGAAAACGGATTTTTTTTTTCTGTGTACATTTCTCATCATCACTGTCTTCTTTAGCCTAGCTGGCATAAACATGGGACGTAAAACTAAAGAATTTCATTTAGTTTCATTTTTAAGTTGGTTCTACCTTTACCATCATTGGAGCACAGTCTCAATGACATAGGGTAAATAATGATGATTTTAAATGATGTATTAAAAATGAGCAAGATTAAGCAATATGCACCTTGTATATAAGAAATAAGCGCATATGTAGAAAAAAATTCTTTCAGTTTAACGTCCCACGCATATGTCCATTAGGCTAAGGAAGATGGATGATTAAGGCAAGCGAATGATGATGGGAGAATTGGTGGAATGAAATGTGGAAGGAGACACTAGTATTCCGAGAAACCCCACGGACACAATGTTGTCCACCACAAACTTACTTATCCAGGGTTCGAACCAGGGACCCCCCGCAACAGAGACAAGCGCTCTACTACTGAGCCACCGTGCCTCCTCCTATGTAGAAGAATACGATTGAAAATATTAGTAATTATATCAATTTATAATTACAATTTGTCACTACAAATATGAAGTATGTATGAAATAGCAAACAAATGTGTGGGAGAGATAGGAAAAGTATATGGAAAACAAGAAATCATATCTATGCATACGAATATAGATAACAGCAAAACGCAACGATGATACGACTATTATCTAGGAGCTTTTATTTTTTATATGCAGAAGTCTTATACCTAGTTACAGAAATCTAGTTTATGTTATTTTACATGTTTTATAAAAATATTCATCTATATCACAAGCACAGATGTAGTTGAAATAATGACAAGTGTGTTCATAATAGGATTCAGCAAATTACCTTTAGTTCGCATGTGTATGGAGTACTTAACAAACAAAGTATTTCTTGTTTGCCATATACCTTGCAACACATTCTTTATGGTGAAAATGTAGGCATTTCAAACATCCAATTTAGTAATCTAAACTAGGAGAAACTGAATCAAACAATAGGCATGGTAAACACCTTTATAGTTGTTATGAATTACTCAAGCACGGCTGGAATAGGCTTCAAGGGAGCCACTTAGCATTCATATCACATTTTTGGGGTAATTTGCGAATGTCCACTTGTCCCAGTAGTAAATAGGGATGCGCTCGAGTCGAGTCGAGTCGAGATTTAAGCCTGTCTCGACTCGACTCGAGAAAATGTTGTCTCGACTCGAAAATATGTCTCTGTCTCGACTCGTGTCTCGACTCGACAGTATCTGTCTCGACTCGACTCGAATTCGAGTCGAGACGTCTCGAAATTCGAGTCGAGACAAAATATACGAGTTAAAATATACGCACACATCAGCCAGAACATTATGACTACCTACCTAATTGTCAGTATGTCTACCTTTGGCACGGATAACAACGGCGAATGCTCTTGGCATGGACGTAATGATCCTTTGTAGGTCGCTGGAGAGAGTTGCCACCACATGTGCATACACAGGTCACCCGATTCCCGTAAATTCCGGGGAGGGGGGGCGATATGTTCTGACGTCACGTTCATTCACATCCCAGATGTGTTCGAATGGGTTCAGATCCGGCGAGTTGGGGGGCCAACATATCAGTTGGAACGCCTCCCTGTGTCCCTCGAACCACTCTTTCACAGTCCTGGCCTTGTGACGTGGTGCATTATCTTGTCGAAAAATGCCACTACCGTTGGGAAACATGGTCGTCATGAAGGCGTGTACGTAGTCTGCAAGCAGTGTGCGATACGCCTCAGCCGTCATGGTGCTTTACTCGAGCTCCACTAGACACATGGATGCATAAGCATAACCTTGGCCCATATGGTTGGGGGGGGGGGGAACATTCGTGCACACACATACACACACACACACACACACACACATATATATATATATATATATATATATATATATATATATATATATATATATATATATATATATATATATATATATATATATATATATATAATTCTCAACCTTTGCCAACCCACGTCTGAATGGTTTCTCCAAATGTATTTCACACTATCTATTTTTGGCAGTTCGTTTCCACGTTACTCCACAGTGTTTCCTAATTTCGTCACACCACATTGTATTACAACGTTTTCTGGATCGTTTTCGTTCCCTTAGGATGCAGTTAAAGATTGCTTTTGTCCACCTATCGCCAGTTCTTCTTGCAATATGACCAGCTCACTGACACTTGAGTCCTTTTATTTTCGCGATGATATCGGTCACTCCTGTCATCTTCCTTATCCATGTATTTCTTTTTCTATCTCTCCGGGTTATTCCAAGCATACATCTCTGTATGCTTCTTTGAGTTGTATATGCTCTCTCCCTTTGGAAGAAAGAGCATTATACATTAACAACTGATCACAGAAAGTTGTGAATTCAACCAAGCGTAGATTTTAATTCCTACTTTCTGATTGGAAGCAGCAACATATTTCACATTATTGTTTTTGGTATAAAAATCGATTATAAAGTTTGAATTTGCGGTGGCAGCTACAGGGCATGAGTGTGAACTGCGATTCTTCTTTTCTTTCATCATTAAGAGACAACAAGTTTTATTTATTGACTTTAAGACTCACAAGCTGTAATTAGAAGTATATAATATACATTACTCACTTGTGCACGTTAAACTTTTCTTTGTTTCGACAAAAATATATTCACAAATTTCCACTTGGGCAGGTAGTCTTCGACCTTAAACTGTCACCAACCATAAACCAACCATACATTTGCTTCTAATGTTTTAACCAAATATTTAGTACCGTAGTTTCGAGAAACCATCTCTGATTTTGGATAACCATTGTGTAGTTGGAGTGTGTGAATGATATAAATACTACTCAGGCAGATATCCAGCCTACTTTACGTTTTTGAGGATGAGACCTAAAATTAAGCCTTTGCCTCTATGCTAAAAATTATTTTAGTCAATAGCCGGAACGCCTTTCCATAGAATAATTTCGTGGAACACAATGACGCAGATCGAAAAGTTCTAAATTATTTCTTTATCGTGCTTTAATAGGGTATTAATCTGCTTAAAAATATGACAATAATAAACTTAAAATATACAAATTTGGAGCGAGACAAGTACAGCACAGGAACTGAATTCGGACAACACACTGACTTACTGAAACGCAGAACTGGTGCGTTCCGGCCCATTTTAAGCCCCGCTTAGCCAATCTTTCCCTGATCTTTGCCCAATCCCTCATATTGACCTGAGCCTTAAATGTTGTTAAGGAATTACCTGGAACAACCTATCAACACAACATCCACATATTCATTTACCCCAGCTCATTAATAGTGTTTCTTTCAGAAAAAATCTCCAAAGAGGATATTTTAAAAGTAAAGAGGGGAATTGTAGTTAAACAAATGTTTCTTGATGTCCTGATTTTCCCTGAAAATTTGCCTGAAGCGTATTTTGCACTTGACTGTGTGTGTATAAAGGGGAAAGCCCCGGCTCACCCTCTGAAAGAAATACTGCTGATCAATAATACAAGGAAATCACAATATTAGGAAATCCAAATATTAGCTAGTAAATATCACATTTTTAATTTTGATTTAATAAGTTAATATTTCACTTACCACTAAATGTAATGATATGGAAACTGGACTTGAACTGTTAATGGAGCCACAGCCGCCTTCCTCGAAGTGTTGCTTCTGAATCAAATTTGTCGATAATCTGAGAAACGTTCATGTCGTAAGACCTTTCTATGCACAACACTGCTAAACTACGAAATTTTTCTTGACCCATAGTGCTACGAACGTATGTTTTTAGCCGTCTCAGGCACGAAAAGGAAAGTTCATTGGTTGCGGAACTGACAGGCACGGTTAGAAAAGTCTTATAAACTTGGTTCAAGTTTGGGAAGCATGCGTAAAGGTTCAATTTTTAAAACAAATTTAGAGGCGATGAAAAATCATTTTCAGTCTATCTCTCTGCACACAAATTGGAGAAAACTGTTAACTCTGATGTCAGCTCAACTTTAGGGATTTTGTAGGTGTTGCTGACAATTGTGATACTTTCTGCTGATGGCTTGTGTTGATTCAACACGTCGTGCAGGGAATGAAGAACCTGCATATCATTTTCTTTGAACTTGTATTGCTAATACCTGCTCCCGCAAGATTGTCAATAACGGAATAATACACTTCGCGTCTGTAATATTCAGCTGCTGTCTCACACTCGAAGAAGTATCACCACCGTCCAATGCTCGTGGGATTCGTCTTCGCGGAACGCTCGGTGCACTGAATCCCATGGTTTCTGTAATTTCTTCTGTTTCTGTCCACAGCATTTTGAAACTTTTCTCACTCCGTAAGGACTGAAGGCTGCAGATATTGGCTTGCGACAAATTTTTCACAGTAGAAAAATTGGTACGTGTATTCTGTAAGTGCATGGACAGTTGATTCGTGTATTCAAGAACACGTCTCATCAGTTTAAGACGAAAAAAAAATAAAAAAAAAAATCATGAACATTTCTTAACAGGGAATGCGCATCTGGACCGTAAATTTGAGAGTGCAATTTCCTCTAAAGTTTCAACTACAGGTCCAAAATTTTCTAAAACTGCACGAATAGCTTCCGATTTACAGTTCCATCTAGTGTAGCTCAAAGATTTTAATGTTATCGAATGCTTTAAGTTTTCTCCTTGACGCTGAACATTTTCAAAAATAGCGTGCTTTTTTGACGGTGCTTCTATGAAGGAATGCAACTGCTCAGAACACCAAACATGTTTCGAATCGTAGACAGTTTTCCGCACACCCCTAATCCTCTTTGCAACGCCAGACTACTGACCACGCATAGCGGCTGCACCATCGTAACATTGTCCTCGGATGTTATCTACGCTCATACCCAGTGATATTAACACATTTGTTAACAGTTTGTCCAAATTGTATAGCCGTGATTTTTCTGTATTGTAAAACCCGATAAAACTTTCGTGAACGTTTAATGTTTCATCACAGTATCGCAAAACAGTCGCTTGAAACTTTGAGTTTCATCCATGATGACACCATATATACCTGCAGTCTTCACACGATCAATTATTTTTCTCAGCACATACTCTCATATTAAATCTAGAAATTGATTTGGTATTCGGGACTAACGTATCTCAATGTTTTCTCTTTGTTAACATAATACTGAAAAATCACGTCATTGTCTTTGGATCTTAGCGATAAGAGTTCTAGTAAATTCCCTTAGTTTCACTTTCGTTACTTTCCTTAGGGTCTCTAAGAGGAGCACATTGGCGAGCACAATACAAAATACTATTTAGAAGTGCTTCCAAATATTGCCGTTAACTATTTGGTTCGTCTGCAAATCTAATTTACGCGCAACTGATCCGTGCAATAGTGTGCGTTTCGGAATTCGGCAGCCTTAGAAATACAAGTCTTATAAGCGTTACTTGCCTCATGAGTATTGAATTTATCTACGACCTTCTTCCTGTTACGGAAACCCTCCTTAGTAAAAGTGTCTTCAGATTTCGGAATATTTTCGGAGAATGCGCGACAATAAAAGCAAAAAGCACCATCTCGAGAAATGTTATATTCTAACCAACTAAATTGCCTATACCAGTGGTCGAAGTGAGACGGTATTCGGTGGTATGCCATACTGCCTCTGGTTTTTCAGTAATGAGGACATACCGTCTCTGTTTTTTCAGTGATTAAGACAATATTTAAATAGCCGATATGTTCAATCAAAATCATAATAAAACATACCGCCTCTGCTTTTTTTCCACTTTGAACACTGGCCTATTCCACTCAGATCGGAACTGGCGGTCATTTTTATTGGGGTACGTTTTCAATTGCGGTTGGAAGGGACCTAGACCTACTGCCAGAAATGTCTTTGCCTTTTCACAACCTTTGCCTGGATCACGATCTTCTGAAACTTCATGTTGTGACACTGTTTCCAAAGCAATACCGTCATTTGAATTCTTATCTTCTGAGACTTCATCTTCTGACACTGTTTTCACACTAGCCCTTGAATTCTTATCTTCTGAAACGCAAGAAGTATATTGTGTAGTCACTATTTCATTATCTCCGCTGGCACTGTCAATATTGCTAAGTTTCGGTTTCTTACTAAAATATTTCAACAAAGTTCTTTTTATTTATTTATTTATTTATATATATATATATTTTTTTTGGAGCACTGCATATTAGTCACAACAACTTCCTGTGAAACTTGAGAAATGTTCAAATACCCCAGATAAAATATAAAAAATGAAACCACTATACACCGATACACGTGAAGGCTATATATACGAAAAAAAAACTTCAAGCGAACTGCTCACTGCCAAGGGCGCCGATTTCTTTGTAACTTTGGGTGGAGGGAATTCAGACGTGGGTTTGTATATTCATTAAAAAATACATATAACAATAGAAAATACATATTCAGAAAAATATATGGGGGCCCATATGAGCTTTGGGGGCCCGGTCCCCTGCCCCCCCCCCCCAGAATCGGCACCCTTGCTCACTGCAAACACAAACTTCAGAATAAATCAAGTGTATTATTTTTGGTTTGGATCCTAGGGTGGCTATTAGTAAAAAAAAATCGTTGTTTTAACCTTACAATGCTTTCATTCCACTTTACAACAATACCAGATATTGCTACTTTTGTGACTTACAGGGAAAGCAATAAAATATCTTTTGTATTTAGGACCACAAGATTTCCGACAAAGAGCCGAGTTCTATCCTTATAAAACACTCCCTGTATCCTAGACAACAGACCGACCTGTTCTTCCTTTGACCATCAACGAACACCACATCCCCTTTCTCCAGCACGCTCAAAGTTCACTGACCTTTATTAAGATGGATGTGGCAAAACATTTATTGCAAGACATTACCAGATATGGTTAAAATCAGAGTTCCATTCCCGTTGTTATTCTAGAACTTTTTTTCAGACTTAAAGAAAGTTTACAGTCGAACATTTTATAATAATATCAGCATAGATACCGTAAGACAAAATTTTTAGTAACTGTCCATTGCCTTAGAAACAGCCAGAATCAGTAAGGGAGAAGGTATATGAACATCTCTGAATATGAGCATTTTTTAAAAAAGATATATTCAATCAGAATTTTACACTGCCTCTGTGATCCTCCACCCCCACCCCCCAAAAATGTTCTGAATAAGTCCTTTATTTATTCAAATTACAAGCATTTATGATATAACAGAAAAATAAAGAAATCATGACAATACAGTTTATAAATTATTATTACCGTCGTAAAGGAACATGTAATGTCTAAAAACGAAATAAAGCAATAAAGTGAGGTGTGAATCAATTCAGAACACATGCATCGAAAGTGAGTGACAATTACCAAGCTAGTAGTAGAGAGGCAGTGTTAAGACTTAAAGTGAGCCAGAACGCTCGGCACTAAGTTCTGGCAAATCAGCCTGTTGTCAGAATTTAGTTCGTGTACAACAATTGTCACTTTACAAACATTGTGCATTAATTTTTAATTAATATTTTGGTTCCGTCTATGAAACGACTATTAATATGATCTATCAAAGTAGATCTGGAACATGGATTATTTACTTCCATTGTTGACTGCGTTCTTGCAAATCACTGTGGATAAGCATTCTGGTGAGGTGGCTTTTCACTGAAGCCACTTTAAGCCCTGGGCAGTGTGTATGCCTAACAAGCAGCATTTTAAAGGTGGAGCATGGCCACGAACTCTGTTCCGATCGCCCATCCTGACTGAGTGACTGAGGTTCAACCTAGTATCTTTTGTCAGGCCAGGGTCGTTGTTTTTTCACTTCCTTGCCCCCCCTCCCCTTTCTCTTGGCCTCGTTAGTCGCCTAAAGACCTTAATACTGTGAAACAAAACATAAAATTAAGCAAAATGGTATTGCATTCGCTTCAGCTCAGTTTATAGATAACACTGGATGACTATCCTAATAAACTTCAGAAATGTGGGGCAGTTGCCTCCCTTGCCCCCCTCTAAGTTACGTCTATGCATGGCTGCTCACTTGAATTAGTTTCAAGACTGTTTCTGAGTAAGTACTTTCTTCAAAATAATATTAAAAATTATGGAAAGATTTTCGAGACATTCGAGTCGAGTCGAGATTTTTACAAGCAGTCTCGACTCGACTCGTGTCTCGACTCGAAAATTCGAGTCGAGAAATACGTCTGTCTCGACTCGTCTCGAATTTTACAGAGTGTGTCTCGACTCGAATCTCGTCTCGAATTCGAGTCGAGTCGAGTCGAGATTCGAGACTTGTCTCGACTCGTGCGCATCCCTAGTAGTAAAGAATTTACCTCTAGTGGTTGAGGCCCTTGATTCGATCCCTGGCCAAGTAAGTTTGTGGTGGACCACATCCGTGTTTTTTTTTTCTCCAGGTACTTCCATTTCCTTCTACAATGTCATTCCACCAATTTTTCCATTATTCGTTCCCCTTACCATCCGTCTCCCTTAGCCTAAAGGTCGTAATCAAACTGAAAGATTTCATTTCATTTTTTTAAATTCTATTCTCATTTTCTTATAAATTGCAAGCTTTATTTCTCCATATTGGCTATTACACATTTTACTTCCATATAGACCTATGTCTGTTGTGAATCAGGGTGTGTCTATTCTCTTAAAATTCGGATCAAATCCTCCCTAATTTACCATTTTCCTCTCAAACTGACCATTCCGTCCTCCGGAATTTATTTCAAATTTGACTGTACCAATTTCAATTATTTTTTCCCCTCACAAACAATCCCATGGGTGCAACTTGCGCTCTAAAAGTATAAGCACCCCTTTTGCGAGACCACACTCATTCGATCTCACCTTCACGAAATGAGCGTGAGGTTGAGCCAGTGTGATGTCGAAGTGATGCTACGAGTGTGAGGTTAAGTGAGCGTGATGTTGAAAGGATGTTGTAAACGTGATGTCGAGTGAGTGTGATGTCGAAAGGATGTTGTAACTGTGATGTCGAGTGAGTCTAATGTCGAAAATATGTAGTAACCGTGATGTCGAGTGAGTGTGATGTCAAAAAGATGTAGTAACCGTGATGTCGAGTGAGTGTAATGTCGAAAGGATGTAGTAACCGTGATGTCGAGTGAGTGTAATGTCGAAAGGATGTGAGCGTGATGTCGAGTGAGTGTGATGTCGAAAGGATGTTGTGAGCGTGATGTCGAGTGAGTGTAATGTCGAAATAATGTTGTGAGCGTGATGTCGAGTGAGTATAATGTCGAAATAATGTTGTGAGCGTGATGTCGAGTGAGTGTAATGTCGAAAGGATGTTGTAACTGTGATGTCGAGTGAGTGTAATGTCGAAAGAATGTTGTGAGCGTGATGTCGAGTGAGTGTAATGTCGAAAGGATGTTGTAACCGTGATGTCGAATGAGTGTAATGTCGAAAGAATGTAGTAACCGTGATGTCGAGTGAGTGTAATGTCGAAAGGATGTGAGCGTGATGTCGAGTGAGTGTAATGTCGAAAGGATGTTGTGAGCGTGATGTCGAGTGAGTGTAATATCGAACGGATGTTGTAACTGTGATGTCGAGTGAGTGTAATGTCGAAAGGATGTTGTAACTGTGATGTCGAGTGAGTGTAATATCGAAAGGATGTTGTAACCGTGATGTCGAGTGAGTGTGATGTCGAAAGGGGATGATTTGAACGTGATATTGCGATGATGTTGTGAGTGTGAGGTCGAGTGAACGTGAGTCCGTAAAGATGTGAGCGTGAGTTTGAGTGACGTTAATCCAAATTGAGCACCTTTCGTTGGAATAAACTTTATTCACATAGAACAACACACTTCAACGTATTTCACACAAACTTTGAAAATAAATAGATAAATAAATAAATAAAAGGAAAGTAAAAAAGTTGAAATATGCATTGCTGCTTCTGGCCGTGTACTTCCCTCTTGTAATGGTTACATACATTTCATCTTAATTGTGTAATATTTGCTCTCTCTCTCTCTCTCTCTCTCTCTCTCTCTATATATATATATATATATATATATATATATATATATATATATATATATATATATATGACAGTTAAAAGTATCCAATATAGATTCAAAATTGGAACCAATGCTTGCGCGCTTCTAATTGCACAGCAACAGTAATTATAATAGCAATGCAGTTATTTGGGTTTCCCATTTTTTCCGCACAATCTGTTAATTAAGCTTTTTTCCTCCTTCTCTTGCAAAGAGCCTCTCTTCTGAATTTCACAATTTGACTTTTTTTTTTTAATTTGATTTTTTCCAGGATTTTCGAACGCAATTTTACCACACGCAAATTGGATTTTTTTTCCTGGTGATTTTTTTTTTTCAAATTTCTTCTCTCATTTGGTGATTAAGTTCATAGGGCGATGAAGCAATTCACTCCACCCTCTTTTATTTTTTTTTTAAGCGGAAAAATGAAAATGATTTTTGTCTGTTTATAGAAAAGGATATAAGGATTACGGCTGCATTTGGTCTAGTGTACAATGGATCATATAACTATCAAAATATGAACATTAGGCTTAATCAACTTAAGAGGAAGTGAAGTCATTACACAATTTCATTCTGAAGTACTTTTCTACATTCCACATGTATTAATGTTTACATTTATACAATGGAAGTTCCAAATGCCTATGGGACACGTGTAATATTGCTGGATGCTTTTTATGAGAGAATTAGAATGAATATCGGTTGTAAAACAGAAGGGAAACTTGTACACTCCTTCATGGCTTGTGTAGGCGTCTTTGGTACGGCAGATCTGAGTTCAATTCTCGCTGGGAGTTGAGGTCTGCAACTCTCACATTAAGCTGTAGAGTCTACGTACCGTGTGAAAGCCTTCATCACAAGAAGTTCCTACTTCTTCGATTCAAATTCTGAACTGAAGTCACGGTGGTTCAGTGGTAGAAGTTCTCTGGTACTTGAGAGTTCCTGGTTCGAACCCTGCCAAGTAAGTTTGTGGTGGCCAACATCGTTTCCGTGGGTTTTCTCGGAGTTCTTCCGTTTCCTCCCACTTTCTCATTCCACCAATTCTTACATCATTCTTCACTTGCTTTTATCATCGTCTCCCTTAGTCTAACAGGCATAACAATGGGACGTTAAACCAAAAGATTTCATTTCATTTCATTTTTGTAACTTAATTTTTTAGAACTTTTTTCATATCATCTTGTAGAAAGGGGAGTTAAAATCTGCCTTTGCATACCCCACTGACCATTTAATATTATAATTGCACGTTATTAGACCTCCTAAATAGAAGACTAGAGTCTCATGAAAATCATAGTACAGTCAAAATTCAGTTGAAAGAATGATAGCTAAAAAAAAAAAAAAAAAAAAAAAAAACTTATCAGTTCAGTTTCAAGCATGGGTGCTAACACAATCTTTAAAAGTGTCGGACAGTTACCATGGGTGGCAAAAAGGAACCATGGCTCTCCAGAACATCATCGCCCTGGTCATCATTTTTTAGATACAGATAGTGGTAACATTGTCCGACAAAGAAGACATAAAACAGCGACATATGAAAGAAACGGTGGTCTAATAGCGGCAAGATATAGAGCGCGGCAAAGAGAAGAACTTAAGTGCTTAGCTGTCCTTATCAAGATACTAAAACCACTAACCATTAAAGCTTTACCAAATAGATGGATGACGCCTATTCTTACAAGTTTTGGGACTAACACGCACACACACACATTTCATTCCTCACCCCTTACCAAACTCACTAGTATTATTTTAACGGTTTCTTTTGTTCTTTTCTCTTTATTCAGTCGGACAAAAATGTTAGGACTTCTTCTTGTGGGTCTTGGCTACCATATTTATGGTTTGGTGTCACAGCTAATAATGAACAACTTCTAGAAATGAAGTAAGAAAAATAAAATTACTGAAAAAAGGAAAACTGCAAAAGAAAGAACCACAAAGAATTGAGGTACAGTAAAAGAAAATGGTTATGGAGTACGAAGAACGATACTCTTGATTTACAAGAAATATCCGAAGAAAGTGGAAAAATGCAAGCAGTGAAGAAAAATTAAAATTAATGACAGAAGCTTTTTTTTTTCAAAAAAAAAAAAAACAGAAAAGGGTCATGTTATCAAGGAGAAAACACACATCAGAAATATGGACAACTTTTTACACAAGAAGGAAACGACCGATCGTTAATTTGTTACCAGTGGCGGCTCGTGAACGCTTTTTTCTTAGAGGCCACCATCTGATCATGAGCATCAACAATGAGAATGGTCATCATCCTTTTCTAGTTTCTTTCCTTCCTTTTAAGTCGCCGAACTAAAGAGTGACTAATGAATCTGCTTCATCTACTCAATACTACTATAGTAAATTTATTGAAAGTGACAACATTGGAAGTCCACAAAAGGAGGAACCGAAGAAAAGGTGAAAAGGAATCGATTCTTTTTATTTTCGTAGTTCCTTAAAAAGAAAAAAAAAATAGAATAAGATTCTCTACTTCTAAGTTGAAGGTGAGGAATGGCTGTGCTTTTGGTGTCTGTAAGATTGCTCTGTATATCTCTTTCAGTTCAAAATGAAGCCAGATATAGAGAAAACTCAGTACGTAGTAGTATCAAAGAGCAAAAGAGAAAAGGCAAAAAGTATATATATATTGACCTTTTCCTCCTCTTTTTCTTTGAACAACCATTTTGCACTTTTTTTTAAAATAAGGAAAAATAAAAAAGGACTGTTGATTCCCTTTCCCTAAAATGACCTGGAGAGCGTCCACTTTGTGCTGTTGGAGTTTGAAAAAGTACAAGGCCTCATTTCCGCAACATTTTTGCTCTGCTTTCGTATATCCTTCTCTTTTCTCTCTCACCTTTTACTTTTTTTTGCAGTTTTGCAATAACTTACGGGAAAAGCCATTGTTTACAAAATCTCTCTCTCTTTTTTTTTCTTTATCGTTCTTGCTGGAAGAAAGAGAAAAAGAAGAGAAATAGAAAACCAAGGAAAGAGTTTGCTTAGAAAAAGCCAGTAGTAAGCACACCACAAATGCAGAGTTGGTTCTTCCGCTGTTCTCCAACAGGAAGATCTCACATATCACAACAGAACCATTGAAAGTGCAAAATTTACGAAATGTGGGCAAACGTTAAAGGGGATATTTTGTTCGTAAGATTTGGTACTAACGTCAGCAAGTTTCCGATTTCTGCTATTGTTTGAACATATTCTTTTGATAGTTCTTTCACTTCTATTACTTTTCCTTCGATTTGAAACTTCTTTTCACAGAGAAGGATGGCCAATTTAAACAAAATGGCTCGATCTAGCAAATCGTTTATTTCAGAGTAGTATTATTTCATTATTTGTTTGTCAAGAATCTGCCACGTTTGGTCGTTGGTTATTTACGTGCTATTTCTCTTGGTTCTTGCTGACAATGAAAATCAATTTATCTTCTATCTCAGGAATAAATAAGGAATAATTCGGTGGTAATCTCTGAACCAAAGAATAGCATACTTTAATCCTCGAACTAATCATCACTTTTATGGTTACAAGAACATTTATTGTTCACCCAACCATACTAAAACAATACAATATGAATGTCATAACCGTAAGTATTGCTGTCCCTATTGTAACATTATTTTATGGTCCACCAAGCTGTATTATCGTTTTCCCAACCATATTACTTTTTCAGTGTAAATTTTACGAAATTTACGTAAGCCAAATTTTCATCCAGGGCCGGCTCTAGGTATTTTGACACCCTAAGGCAAGAAATATTTCAGTACTCCCTGTCCCCCTGACGCACCATTACGTAAACAGGAAAAAAAAAAGCATTATCCATTACTCTCCTGATCTGAGCATGATTTATTGTCATTTCGATTTCGATTAAACAATTGGGGGCCGCGGTGACTCAGTGATAGAGCGTTCACCTCTGATGAATAGGGTTCTTGGTTCGATTCCAGCTCGCGCCAAGTGAGCTTTGTGCTGGACAAACATCGCGTGCGTGGGTTTTCTCGGGTTCTTCCGTTTTCTACCACTTTGTTCGTTCCATCATTCATTCATTTCTCATCATCACCGTCTTCTTTAGACTAGCCAGCATAACCGTGGGACGTAAACCTAATGATTTCATTACATTTCAATTCGATTAAGTAAGCGGTAAAACATACGTACTACCGTATGCGGTAGCATGCTTTGATGCTTTTACATAGCTTTAGCTTCTAGTGGTTGCACACTCTGTTCATGATAAAACTCCACATGCCAAGAAAAAGAAGAAAGAGGCCGTGTTACCTCTAAAATTTGTAGCCCTAAACACTGTTGCCTATTTCGTCTATATGGACGAGCCGCCTCTGTTTTTACCATAACCTACGATTTATCGCAAAATATGTATGAAAAAGTGTGAAAAATTAGTTTCGTAATATTGCAAAGCAAAAACTCCATTACATAATATGCTTTATAAATAAGAAATTGAATCTTATAGAAATGTTTTTCTTTTTGAAATACAGCGTACATTTTTTTCCCACAGAGACCAGTTTAAAAGGAAAAAAAAAAACTGTATCTCTGTCAGCTTATGCAGGGTTTCATTTAATTTGCTCTGCTGTAACTTCGATCGCAGACAGATGATCCGGTTTAATAAACATCTGTTTTAAGACTTTACCCACCGTATACACTACATTTGTCTCCCTCGTCTGTGTCGATAGGAAGCCTCACAGATACAACCGCAGCTACAGAGAAGTGATATCAAGTGTACCGTTATTATAACTTTTCATGAATATGTGTGTGTGTGTGTGTCTCTGCGTAATTAAAAGTAAATGAACTAAACGTAAAAGCGTTAGTGAAGTTTCACAAAGTTCAATTAAAAGCATTCACTCTCCGATGAATAGAATCAATTCTGCGTTCGGCTTCAGAATATAATTCAATAATAGTATTATTCATAGTTTACGTACAATGTAATATTCAAACTGTTGACGATGGATCTTTTTTTTTTTTTTAAAAAAAAAAACTCCCTCTTTTCGTTGTATAAAAATATAAAATAAAAATTAACTTTGTTTGAGCTAAAATAGAATTCTAAGATTTTCCTAAATCCATTTATGACGTTAAGAGTCTTCACCCCGGCGAAATTAAAATACCGCTAATTTTACAGTAATTATGTGATATCTTCAAATAGATAAAAGATAATTGAAATATGGAACAAGAGCGCCCTAGATAATATTATTTTGCGTGAGGTGCCGTTATCATAAGTCACCTAGTGGCTTTCCGTTTTCAGCTGTTTAGAAACGCGAAAATAAATGCCGATTTTCAAAATGGCTCGAAATCGAAAGCAGATAAGTGAGTCGTGATAACGGTTTCTCATGTAAAATAATATTGTCTAGGGCGCTCTTGTTCCACATTTCAATTATCTTTTATCTATTTGAAGATATCACGTAATTACTGTAAAATTAGCGGTATTTTAATTTCGCCGGGATGAAGACTCTTAAGGTATAAATATTGGTTATGGTGAAGAGGATGTTATGGAAGTGAGGTCCAGGGCTACAGTGATGGTGTTGTCGGACGCTCTGAGGAGTTAACTTGATAGTAATGAATCGAATCTCATTGGTAGTGCGAAGAGCAAAGATGTTTTGAACTAGCATCGACGTTTCTGTGTCCGCCTGTCTGACGAAAACAGTAGAATCTTAACGACATGAAAAGAGTTCAATAAGTTTTTTTTTTCTTTTTTTAGAGTGGTAGAGAATTTTCCCCTGATGCTTTGGGTTCCTGGTTCGACACCAGACAGTGTGAATTTGTGGTGGACAGCATCATATCAGAGCACTGACAAAAATTCGTTATCCAGACAATGGCATAATGTACAAATATACGTAATCCATACGTTACTACGGAAATCTGTGCGGAGCATAGACATGTACAGCCTTCTTTCCTTTAGATGTTACGTCATGCCGTTGCAGGATGTCTAACATCTAACAGTCTTCCGTTTAAATACGTCCATCTGTATGTGAGATCCTGACCACCTATATACATTTCTTTGTTTCATACGGAAAGTACGTTCATTCGGAATCCTTATACGGAAAGTATTATAAAACATACGATTCCAGATAAGCGCATAATGCTACCTATAATCGTACGTTAAGTCTAAAAACTACAGGATTTACGCATGTAACCTACGTTTTCACGTATGCCACATATGTATTTTTTTCTCTGTGTGGGTTTTATCGGGGGTTGTATAATTCCGCAACATATTCCACATTTATTTAGAATCCAATACAAAATCGTTTGTAAAATAAGTCGCCAGGAGAAGGTTCAGAGGCCTTCACTAAATCTAGATCTAACAGAAAATCTTTGTATGGTAGTAATTGAATGTTCCTCAAACCTTCTGTGATGCTGACTTTAAGTATAATCTGTTTTACTCTCAACTGACAAACAACGATAACAATACGTATGTGAGATTCTAATTTTTGTGTAGCCATTAAAACGTTTTAACAGATTCATACTTTTAGAAGTTTGTAAAGGGGCGCTGTGACTCAGTGGTAGAGTGCTTATCTTCAGTGTGTGGTGTCTCTGATTCGATTCCAGGCCAAGTAAGTTTGTGGTGGACAAACACCGTGTTCATGGGTTTCTTTAGGGTTCTCCTGTTTCCTCCCATCAGTGTTTCTTTCAGACATGTTTTTTTTATATATATATATAGGACACTGCCCTCCGGAGCTCTGAGAGTGCCTCCCGGAGGAGACCAAAATAATACATCTATAATATGATAATAAATAGAATAATGCCACATGAAAAATAATATGTGCCTCTCCGAATACTTAGACTGAACCCCCAAAACATGTTTTCCGAAAGAAACACTGCCTCCCACATTCCAATTCCACCATTTCTTTTATCATCATTCGCATGCCTTAAGTCTTTATCCCGGCGAAATTAAAATACCGCTAATTTTACAGTAATTATGTGATATCTTCAAATAGATAAAAGATAATCGAAATGTGGAACAAGAACGCCCTAGACAATAATATTTTACATGAGAAACCGTTATCACGACTCTCTTATCTGCTTTCGATTTCGATCCATTTTGAAAGTCGGCATTTATTTTCGCGTTTCTAAACAGATGAAAACGGAAAGCCTCTAGGTGACTTGTGATAACGGTACCTCACGTAAAATAATATTATCTAGGGCGCTCTTGTTCCATATTTCAATTATCTTTTATCTATTTGAAGATATCACATAATTACTGTAATATTAACGGTATTTTAATTTCGCCGGGATGAAGACTCTTAATCATCCATCTCCCTTAGCCTAAAAGCCATAATCGTGGGACGTTAAACCGAAAAATTTCGTTTCCCTTTTTACAAGTTAGTAACACTGCTATCCACTTTTCTCTTAATGATAATGAACAATTGGAAGATAACAATGATATTGCATTAAGAACATCAGTTAGACAGACAATAATAAATCAGAAGTATCTCCCTATTGTTGTCTTTGACAGATTCTACCCTACTCATCCATATCTATGGGATTTCTCTTCTTCGCACTTTCTTTACTTAGTGCATTTCGAAGTTTCTCTCTTTATTTATTTATCACGTACATCTTTTTCGCCTCTTTTCTCCCTTGTCTTGCAAGGAGAGCTTATGATATGATCGGTCGCTCAGTGATGCGTGTCGAAAACTTGTCACCCCCGATGTCAGTAAACTCTGTCACCACGAGATGGCTCTAGGATCGATTCTCTTCTTGGAATGACTCAACCCCCCTTCACATGTGTCACTCTCTTCTTGTCATCACCAGTGACAGCTGCACTCTCTTTAATTACTCTCCAACGCAGGACTCCTATTCCCCGCTCGGCTGGGGGTTAGATGTATCTCTTCTCCTAACCGGCAAGGGTTCTTTCTCTTTTTATTATTTACCCTCTGATACAGGTATTATCACTCATCAATGCAGTCCTTTGGTTTCTCAAAACAAGGACCAAAATGGCCATTGTAAGTTAAGAATAACTGTGACTACACTTCTGGATATAAATGTACGAAATGGAATATGGTAATAAATTATTTCCACGCATTGAGTAAAATAAACTAAATTAAATAATAATAATAATAATAATAATAATAATAATAATAATAATAATAATAATAATAATAATAATAATAATAATAATAATAATAATAATAATAATGTTCTGACTCGGTAATGCCACATCATGATAATCTTCTAATCAGATAGCGTATAGAAACTTATCCAGATTTTCAATATCCGGGTAACGGATAACAAAACAGACCTGAATTATGTAATAGTTAATTTAGGTATACTCTAAACCCAAAATTGGAAGTCAACTTTTTTAACCCCTTCAGTGCGTAATTTTCAGATGCGAACCGCTGTAAAAAGTGTAGTTTTTTGGGGGGAACTTTGGATGTTGATTCTAAATCTGTTTCAAAATCACTTACATCAGAATCACTAATTAATAATTCTTGCTCGATGTCAGCATCGTTGAAATATCGTTTTGAAGCCATTACTGTGCTGTCTGGTCTCAAACAAAACAAAGAATGAAAACTGTATTTGACGAAGCCCAAACTCTATTTTAATTTCTTTCTTTTTCCTCTTCTTCTTTTAATTAAGCAACAATTGAAACCAGCTGAGCGCAAACTAGCTAAATATTGTCGGGATAACATTACTCATATTATAGGCCAAGTATATTCGCCATACGCAATACAAAATAGCCAAAGCAAAATGAAAGCGTATATATACGCCACCCACACTGAAGGAGTTAAAAATCAAACTAGCTGAACCTACACTCTCTTCACAGAGCATCGTTCACATATGAGCATGAATCTCCTTATCATTTCTCACAACATCTGTATATGTACCTTTACAGACAAAAGTGAAAGATGTCTTGATAAAAATCGGCAAGGGGTACCATAAAGGGGAGATTTTTCGATATATCGCACCGTTTGCAAGATTTGAGCCTACTTCCGGTTGGAGTTTCTAATTCATGTATGATCAGTGTTTTCTTTCTTCTTGCTTGCAGTATGTAAAAAGCAAATACATTACATACACGATTAATTATAATGACAGTGATATATGGTATTTATTGGGCAAAACACTCCAAACAATAAAGATTCAACTTACAAGGGAAGTGTCAATGAGCTCATATCGAAACCTACCGTAAAATTTCACTCAGAGGAAGGAAGTCCCACAGAAAGACCACACCCAAAGCAGCTGCGTTTTTGAAGTGGAATTAACCAAAATGGCAGATTGAAATGTTGCGTATCCATGTCGACAATTGCACAATATGTTCAGTACCACCCCTTGTAAACTGCCTATTAATAATAAAAAGTCAATAACAACAATGTGCGTACATACTATAGCTAAGAGAAAGTCGTACGGTAAGGTGAATCTTGACGGCTGTCATCTTGAAATCCGCCATCTTGAATCCAGGTCAAGTTTTGTAAATAGGAATAAGGCAATATGATACATGATTTTGGGCTAGAATTTAAGCAGAAAAACAACGGTAGCAATAGTTTTAAGATACGTGCATTTGGTAAAAGGTTACAGGCATATTTATTGTGTATGTTTTCATGTGCACAACTCCCGAATGAAGCAGCTGTCCAAAAATAAGTTGTCGCTATTGAAATGTAACTTCTACTTGATAGTTCCACAATACATTTCAATGAGGGACGAAAGAAAAGCAGAAATGAGGCTCATCGATGGAATGAGAGAAACACAAATTTCCAATGACACCAGGCACAACGCATAGGCACTTTGTTCTCACACTGCCTTTCACATTCGTGTGTAGTGGTCTGAAGGCAATATTGCACTGGCACTATGAACGCAGGAGGTTGCTGTTGTGTGTACCCAGTTGCATACCATGAATATAAAATCATGTCCCTGAACCACGGAGAGGAATTTTCGTTTTGTCCGGCTTGTATCTCCGCCCCTATTCAACCAATTTGCTCCAAATTTGCCGACTAATCTCCTACAAGTATGTAGGTTTGCTCAACAACATATGGGACAAATTGGGAAACTATAAAGGGTGTTTCCTAAATTTTTGTATTTTACAAATTGTTGGACAGCTGCTTCATTCGGGAGTTTTGCACATGGAAACATACACAATAAATATGTCTGTAACCTTTTACCAAATGCACGTATCTTAAAACTATTGCTACCATTGTTTTTCTACTTAAATTCTAGCCCAAAATCATGTATCATATTGCCTTATTCCTATTTACAAAACTTGACCGGCATTCAAGATGGCTGCCGTCAAGATTCACCTTACCGTACGACTTTCCCTTAGGTATAGTATGTACCCACATTGTTGTTATTGACTTTTTATTATTAATAGGCAGTTTACAAGGGGTGGTACTGAACATATTGTGCAATTGTTGACATGGATACGCGACATTTCAACCTGCCATTTTGGTTAATTTCACTTCAAAAACGCAGCTGCTTTTTTATGTGTGGCCTTTCTGTAGGACCTTCATCCTCTGAGTGAAATTTTACGGTAGGTTTCGTTATGAGCTCATTGATACTTCCCTTGTTAGACTGGAGAAATGATTATCCTTCCTTTTTCATTATCATTTCGCCTTAAAACAACGCCTGAGAGATATAAAACCCTTGTATACAAATGTGTGGTATTGAAATATATAACTCGTAGGATATGACTATTTTTTTAATTCAGTACTTCCAGTGTGTCCCAAAAGAAATGTAATAAAGAAATAACGACCATGTTTTTTTAAAAAAAAATATTCAATTAAAACTGAACAATCCAACAAAACTTGCATTCGATCAGTGAAAACTGCATCTTTCTAAAGCCTCTGGTTTCCGAGAACTCCCTGTCGAAAGGATTGGCCGCAAACATATAAAGATCCACAATCGTACACAGTTTTCTAGGCATTTTAATGTATAGATAGTTGTCGAAATATGTAGAAATGCGACTAATCACAAGAGAAGTACGTATTTCCTCATACTGGATTCTTTACAATATACAGTATAAAGGAAGACATAACTATAAGCACAACAATATAGCTTAATCTAAAGCATCTCTTACAATTCTTGGTTGAAAGGGAAAAAAAATCTCGTTCTTCGGCTAATTTGACTGAGAAGTAAGTATAATTCTCTTTTTACATAGTAACTGATCTTGGAAGTTTCATTCCAGTCTAGACAAAATTATAAAAGAAACATATATTTTCAAGAGTCAAACAGAGACACCCAGAATCTAATTACTTACTTACTTACTTATTTAAATGAAAGTTTCCCCCCTTCCTCCCCCAAAGTCCATCTCTCTCTTTCTCCCTTATTTTTCAGCTCAGTAAGGATAATAACGAAGGAAAGAAAATAACTTTGCAGAGCGAAATGAGAGAAACTCGCTTCCCGTCCCTTTCCATACGTTACTACAGAAGTTGAAGAAGATATCCAGTAAAAGGAAAATTGGAATCATTTAGAAGTCCTCATGCTGTTTAATCCCCTCCACCTGCTCCGTTTACAGGGATAGAGGTGAAGGGACAAGAGAGATTATATACTCTTTCCATTTTTAGCCCTAGAAGAACTACTCCTACTGGCTGCAGTACCACTAAAGCAATAATACTAATAACAAAAATTAGAGAAAGTTTTTTTTTTTTTTTTTTTTTTTTTGCTCTATCTCTAAAAGTTGCCGTGTAATTGCCTTCCATTATTAATGGACGATGATGGATTGAGATAACGAATGCTCTCAATATAGTACTCTCTAGGCTCTTTTTATCTCGTATCTCAGGAAGTTCTCAAAATGAAACTGGAATGACAAGGTCCAAGAGAATGTGCAGGATTGCCAAGTGCATATTCTTGACAAAATCTGTATTAAAAATTTTTAAAATCTCACTAATTCGAGTCACGCTTCTGCCAGAACCAAATCGAACAACACGTGTTTTATACATTTAAAGTTATTCCAAGCAGTCCGTGGTCCTATATCTCACGAAAATTTCTAGTGGTATAGAAGATTCTCTGGTCACCATTTTAGTTTCTGTCATATTTATTTTTGCTTTTTAAGGCCTCTAACGTAAAGTACGTTACAACTCAAGAACTATGGCCAGCTATGTGACGCACACTTAACTGAATGATGTGCAATCAGTACGTTACATTTGTAACCTATAGGAAACACTATCTAAAATGTAACGATTATAGCTTATTGTTATTATTATTATTTTACACGTTACATTCAGTCCACAGTTCGCGTAATTTTAAAATATGTCAACGTGTTCAATAATACAAGAATCAGACACGACACATTGTAACACTATTACCTTTTTATTCTCTTTCACATCTCCATTAATAATAATAATTTTTCCTTATGGTTGTCATAGCAACTTTTAAATGAACAACTATCTGCTGTTATGGTAACTAGGAGTACAGTTTATACATATAAAATCAACATCTATTTTTAGCTACTAAAATTAAATCTCATTTCTTTATATTTAGAACCAACAACATATATATATCTTCTTTTCTTCTTCTACTCAACAGATTGTGTACTTTTAACACCGTTGCTCAAAATCAAGATACAAAAATGGAAGTAATTCACAGAATAGGTATACAATATCGTTGTACATTCCAACGCTATTAATTCTACCCCAGACTGGAATTTGATCTGTAAAACAATGATCAAGACCACTGAACTTTGACAAGAATCAGCACAGAGCACTGGCGAGAATCAATATTGAAAACTGGCGAGAATCATCACTGAGAAGTGGCGAGAATTAACATTGAGAATTGGCGAGAATCAGCGTTGAGAACTAGTGAAAATCAGCATTGAGAACTAGCGAGAATCAGCTTTGAGCACTAGTGAACACTTTCACGGATGACATTGGTTTTAACGTTGACTATCCACATCTCACGTGTTTATAACATTCCCTAGCTTCTATGCAACCTGCATAAGATCAAAGAAATGTTGGCTGCCTATAATAAAAGGATATGGAATCACGTGTTCTTTTTTACTGTATTTAGCAGAGTTTATTTTTCGTTTACTTAAAAGTTTAGATATGAGTAAGAAATCGAGGAACAATAAATCAAAACGTTTTGGGGGTGCGGTGGCTCAGTGGTAGAGCGTTCACCTCCGGTGCTTGGGATCCCTGGTTCGATCCCAGCTCGCGCCGTGTGGACTTTGTGGTGGACAAACACCTTGACCTTGGATTTTCTTGGGGTTCTCCAGTTTCCTCCCACTTTCTTCATTCCATCACTTCATACATTTCTCATCATCACCGTTTGTTTCCTTTAGCCTAACCGGCATTACTGTCGGACGTAAAACTAAAAAAAATCATTTCATTTCAAAACTTTTTTTTTAAGATCTTTAATCTGAGACTTTTGGAACACGGTTTAAGCTAATAAAGTAAGCAATATAGAGCGACTGCTGTAATTAGTAACTAGCAGTGCTACATGTATACCAGGTGAAGGAATTTGGTCTGTATGCCACGTGATATTTTCTGAATTAATATTGAAACCGGAAATAGTAGTAGATTTCTACCACATCTGGTTTTAGTAAAAGGATAAGAGCGGATATGTAATATATTATTGGGACGCTAAATTGATCGCTGAAAAAACTATTCTCGCTATCTATTACCGTTTTTACTCTATAGTGATCAACATTTAAACCGGAAGTTGTTTATTTCTGCCACTTCCGGCTTGAAAAGAGGGTTAAGAGAGAAGGTGATACACATTCGTAGAACGCTAAATCATTTTTTAAAATTCGCTTCTTGGTATCTCTTGTCAGTTTTGCTCTTTGTAGATCAATATTGAGACCGGAAGTTATACTGGATTTAGTGGAGAGTTAAAGATCTCTATCAGTTCCTGATTTAGTGGAGAGTTAAAGATTTCTATCAGTTCCTGATTTAGTGGAGAGTTAAAGATCTCTATCAGTTCCTGATTTAGTGGAGAGTTAAAGATCTCTATCAGTTCCTGATTTAGTGGAGAGTTAAAGATTTCTATCAGTTCCTGATTTAGTGGAGAGTTAAAGATCTCTATCAGTTCCTGATTTAGTGGAGAGTTAAAGATTTCTATCAGTTCCTGATTTAGTGGAGAGTTAAAGATTTCTATCAGTTCCTGATTTAGTGGAGAGTTAAAGATCTCTATCAGTTCCTGATTTAGTGGAGAGTTAAAGATTTCTATCAGTTCCTGATTTAGTGGAGAGTTAAAGATCTCTATCAGTTCCTGATTTAGTGGAGAGTTAAAGATCTCTATCAGTTCCTGATTTAGTGGAGAGTTAAAGATTTCTATCAGTTCCTGATTTAGTGGAGAGTTAAAGATTTCTATCAGTTCCTGATTTAGTGGAGAATTAAAGATCTCTATCAGTTCCTGATTTAGTGGAGAGTTAAAGATCTCTATCAGTTCCTGATTTAGTGGAGAGTTAAAGATCTCTATCAGTTCCTGATTTAGTGGAGAGTTAAAGATCTCTATCAGTTCCTGATTTAGTGGAGAGTTAAAGATCTCTATCAGTTCCTGATTTAGTGGAGAGTTAAAGATCTCTATCAGTTCCTGATTTAGTGGAGAGTTAAAGATTTCTATCAGTTCCTGATTTAGTGGAGAGTTAAAGATCTCTATCAGTTCCTGATTTAGTGGAGAGTTAAAGATCTCTATCAGTTCCTGATTTAGTGGAGAGTTAAAGATCTCTATCAGTTCCTGATTTAGTGGAGAGTTAAAGATCTCTATCAGTTCCTGATTTAGTGGAGAGTTAAAGATCTCTATCAGTTCCTGATTTAGTGGAGAGTTAAAGATCTCTATCAGTTCCTGATTTAGTGGAGAGTTAAAGATCTCTATCAGTTCCTGATTTAGTGGAGAGTTAAAGATCTCTATCAGTTCCTGATTTAGTGGAGAGTTAAAGATCTCTATCAGTTCCTGATTTAGTGGAGAGTTAAAGATCTCTATCAGTTCCTGATTTAGTGGAGAGTTAAAGATCTCTATCAGTTCCTGATTTAGTGGAGAGTTAAAGATCTCTATCAGTTCCTGATTTAGTGGAGAGTTAAAGATCTCTATCAGTTCCTGATTTAGTGGAGAGTTAAAGATTTCTATCAGTTCCTGATTTAGTGGAGAGTTAAAGATCTCTATCAGTTCCTGATTTAGTGGAGAGTTAAAGATCTCTATCAGTTTCTGATTTAGTGGAGAGTTAAAGATCTCTATCAGTTCCTGATTTAGTGGAGAGTTAAAGATCTCTATCAGTTCCTGATTTAGTGGAGAGTTAAAGATCTCTATCAGTTCCTGATTTAGTGGAGAGTTAAAGATCTCTATCAGTTCCTGATTTAGTGGAGAGTTAAAGATCTCTATCAGTTCCTGATTTAGTGGAGAGTTAAAGATTTCTATCAGTTCCTGATTTAGTGGAGAGTTAAAGATCTCTATCAGTTCCTGATTTAGTGGAGAGTTAAAGATCTCTATCAGTTCCTGATTTAGTGGAGAGTTAAAGATCTCTATCAGTTCCTGATTTAGTGGAGAGTTAAAGATCTCTATCAGTTCCTGATTTAGTGGAGAGTTAAAGATTTCTATCAGTTCCTGATTTAGTGGAGAGTTAAAGATCTCTATCAGTTCCTGATTTAGTGGAGAGTTAAAGATCTCTATCAGTTCTTGATTTAGTGGAGAGTTAAAGATCTCTATCAGTTCCTGATTTAGTGGAGAGTTAAAGATTTCTATCAGTTTCCTGATTTAGTGGAGAGTTAAAGATCTCTATCAGTTCCTGATTTAGTGGAGAGTTAAAGATCTCTATCAGTTCCTGATTTAGTGGAGAGTTAAAGATCTCTATCAGTTCCTGATTTAGTGGAGAGTTAAAGATCTCTATCAGTTCCTGATTTAGTGGAGAGTTAAAGATCTCTATCAGTTCCTGATTTAGTGGAGAGTTAAAGATTTCTATCAGTTCCTGATTTAGTGGAGAGTTAAAGATCTCTATCAGTTCCTGATTTAGTGGAGAGTTAAAGATCTCTATCAGTTCCTGATTTAGTGGAGAGTTAAAGATCTCTATCAGTTCCTGATTTAGTGGAGAGTTAAAGATCTCTATCAGTTCCTGATTTAGTGGAGAGTTAAAGATCTCTATCAGTTCCTGATTTAGTGGAGAGTTAAAGATCTCTATCAGTTCCTGATTTAGTGGAGAGTTAAAAATCTCTATCAGTTCCTGATTTAGTGGAGAGTTAAAGATCTCTATCAGTTCCTGATTTAGTGGAGAGTTAAAGATCTCTATCAGTTCCTGATTTAGTGGAGAGTTAAAGATCTCTATCAGTTCCTGATTTAGTGGAGAGTTAAAGATCTCTATCAGTTCCTGATTTAGTGGAGAGTTAAAGATCTCTATCAGTTCCTGATTTAGTGGAGAGTTAAAGATCTCTATCAGTTCCTGATTTAGTGGAGAGTTAAAGATCTCTATCAGTTCCTGATTTAGTGGAGAGTTAAAGATCTCTATCAGTTCCTGATTTAGTGGAGAGTTAAAGATCTCTATCAGTTCCTGATTTAGTGGAGAGTTAAAGATCTCTATC
Organism: Thermobia domestica; assembly: GCF_964235325.1. Classification (NCBI taxonomy): domain Eukaryota; kingdom Metazoa; phylum Arthropoda; class Insecta; order Zygentoma; family Lepismatidae; genus Thermobia; species Thermobia domestica. Next base: position 273,267,188 of record NC_137462.1, read on the forward strand.
AGTTCCTGATTTAGTGGAGAGTTAAAGATTTCTATCAGTTCCTGATTTAGTGGAGAGTTAAAGATCTCTATCAGTTCCTGATTTAGTGGAGAGTTAAAGATCTCTATCAGTTCCTGATTTAGTGGAGAGTTAAAGATTTCTATCAGTTCCTGATTTAGTGGAGAGTTAAAGATCTCTATCAGTTCCTGATTTAGTGGAGAGTTAAAGATCTCTATCAGTTCCTGATTTAGTGGAGAGTTAAAGATTTCTATCAGTTCCTGATTTAGTGGAGAGTTAAAGATCTCTATCAGTTCCTGATTTAGTGGAGAGTTAAAGATCTCTATCAGTTCCTGATTTAGTGGAGAGTTAAAGATCTCTATCAGTTCCTGATTTAGTGGAGAGTTAAAGATTTCTATCAGTTCCTGATTTAGTGGAGAGTTAAAGATCTCTATCAGTTCCTGATTTAGTGGAGAGTTAAAGATCTCTATCAGTTCCTGATTTAGTGGAGAGTTAAAGATCTCTATCAGTTCCTGATTTAGTGGAGAGTTAAAGATTTCTATCAGTTCCTGATTTAGTGGAGAGTTAAAGATCTCTATCAGTTCCTGATTTAGTGGAGAGTTAAAGATTTCTATCAGTTCCTGATTTAGTGGAGAGTTAAAGATCTCTATCAGTTCCTGATTTAGTGGAGAGTTAAAGATCTCTATCAGTTCCTGATTTAGTGGAGAGTTAAAGATTTCTATCAGTTCCTGATTTAGTGGAGAGTTAAAGATCTCTATCAGTTCCTGATTTAGTGGAGAGTTAAAGATTTCTATCAGTTCCTGATTTAGTGGAGAGTTAAAGATTTCTATCAGTTCCGGATTTAGTGGAGAGTTAAAGATCTCTATCAGTTCCTGATTTAGTGGAGAGTTAAAGATCTCTATCAGTTCCTGATTTAGTGGAGAGTTAAAGATCTCTATCAGTTCCTGATTTAGTGGAGAGTTAAAGATCTCTATCAGTTCCTGATTTAGTGGAGAGTTAAAGATCTCTATCAGTTCCTGATTTAGTGGAGAGTTAAAGATCTCTATCAGTTCCTGATTTAGTGGAGAGTTAAAGATTTCTATCAGTTCCTGATTTAGTGGAGAGTTAAAGATCTCTATCAGTTCCTGATTTAGTGGAGAGTTAAAGATCTCTATCAGTTCCTGATTTAGTGGAGAGTTAAAGATCTCTATCAGTTCCTGATTTAGTGGAGAGTTAAAGATCTCTATCAGTTCCTGATTTAGTGGAGAGTTAAAGATTTCTATCAGTTCCTGATTTAGTGGAGAGTTAAAGATCTCTATCAGTTCCTGATTTAGTGGAGAGTTAAAGATCTCTATCAGTTCCTGATTTAGTGGAGAGTTAAAGATTTCTATCAGTTCCTGATTTAGTGGAGAGTTAAAGATCTCTATCAGTTCCTGATTTAGTGGAGAGTTAAAGATCTCTATCAGTTCCTGATTTAGTGGAGAGTTAAAGATTTCTATCAGTTCCTGATTTAGTGGAGAGTTAAAGATCTCTATCAGTTCCTGATTTAGTGGAGAGTTAAAGATCTCTATCAGTTCCTGATTTAGTGGAGAGTTAAAGATCTCTATCAGTTCCTGATTTAGTGGAGAGTTAAAGATCTCTATCAGTTCCTGATTTAGTGGAGAGTTAAAGATTTCTATCAGTTCCTGATTTAGTGCAGAGTTAAAGATCTCTATCAGTTCCAGATTTAGTGGAGAGTTAAAGATTTCTATCAGTTCCTGATTTAGTGGAGAGTTAAAGATCTCTATCAGTTCCTGATTTAGTGGAGAGTTAAAGATTTCTATCAGTTCCTGATTTAGTGGAGAGTTAAAGATCTCTATCAGTTCCTGATTTAGTGGAGAGTTAAAGATCTCTATCAGTTCCTGATTTAGTGGAGAGTTAAAGATCTCTATCAGTTCCTGATTTAGTGGAGAGTTAAAGATCTCTATCAGTTCCTGATTTAGTGGAGAGTTAAAGATCTCTATCAGTTCCTGATTTAGTGGAGAGTTAAAGATTTCTATCAGTTCCTGATTTAGTGGAGAGTTAAAGATCTCTATCAGTTCCTGATTTAGTGGAGAGTTAAAGATCTCTATCAGTTCCTGATTTAGTGGAGAGTTAAAGATCTCTATCAGTTCCTGATTTAGTGGAGAGTTAAAGATTTCTATCAGTTCCTGATTTAGTGGAGAGTTAAAGATCTCTATCAGTTCCTGATTTAGTGGAGAGTTAAAGATCTCTATCAGTTCCTGATTTAGTGGAGAGTTAAAGATTTCTATCAGTTCCTGATTTAGTGGAGAGTTAAAGATCTCTATCAGTTCCTGATTTAGTGGAGAGTTAAAGATCTCTATCAGTTCCTGATTTAGTGGAGAGTTAAAGATCTCTATCAGTTCCTGATTTAGTGGAGAGTTAAAGATCTCTATCAGTTCCTGATTTAGTGGAGAGTTAAAGATCTCTATCAGTTCCTGATTTAGTGGAGAGTTAAAGATTTCTATCAGTTCCTGATTTAGTGGAGAGTTAAAGATCTCTATCAGTTCCTGATTTAGTGGAGAGTTAAAGATCTCTATCAGTTCCTGATTTAGTGGAGAGTTAAAGATTTCTATCAGTTCCTGATTTAGTGGAGAGTTAAAGATCTCTATCAGTTCCTGATTTAGTGGAGAGTTAAAGATTTCTATCAGTTCCTGATTTAGTGGAGAGTTAAAGATCTCTATCAGTTCCTGATTTAGTGGAGAGTTAAAGATTTCTATCAGTTCCTGATTTAGTGGAGAGTTAAAGATCTCTATCAGTTCCTGATTTAGTGGAGAGTTAAAGATCTCTATCAGTTCCTGATTTAGTGGAGAGTTAAAGATCTCTATCAGTTCCTGATTTAGTGGAGAGTTAAAGATCTCTATCAGTTCCTGATTTAGTGGAGAGTTAAAGATTTCTATCAGTTCCTGATTTAGTGGAGAGTTAAAGATTTCTATCAGTTCCTGATTTAGTGGAGAGTTAAAGATCTCTATCAGTTCCTGATTTAGTGGAGAGTTAAAGATCTCTATCAGTTCCTGATTTAGTGGAGAGTTAAAGATTTCTATCAGTTCCTGATTTAGTGGAGAGTTAAAGATCTCTATCAGTTCCTGATTTAGTGGAGAGTTAAAGATTTCTATCAGTTCCTGATTTAGTGGAGAGTTAAAGATCTCTATCAGTTCCTGATTTAGTGGAGAGTTAAAGATCTCTATCAGTTCCTGATTTAGTGGAGAGTTAAAGATTTCTATCAGTTCCTGATTTAGTGGAGAGTTAAAGATCTCTATCAGTTCCTGATTTAGTGGAGAGTTAAAGATTTCTATCAGTTCCTGATTTAGTGGAGAGTTAAAGATCTCTATCAGTTCCTGATTTAGTGGAGAGTTAAAGATCTCTATCAGTTCCTGATTTAGTGGAGAGTTAAAGATTTCTATCAGTTCCTGATTTAGTGGAGAGTTAAAGATCTCTATCAGTTCCTGATTTAGTGGAGAGTTAAAGATCTCTATCAGTTCCTGATTTAGTGGAGAGTTAAAGATTTCTATCAGTTCCTGATTTAGTGGAGAGTTAAAGATCTCTATCAGTTCCTGATTTAGTGGAGAGTTAAAGATCTCTATCAGTTCCTGATTTAGTGGAGAGTTAAAGATCTCTATCAGTTCCTGATTTAGTGGAGAGTTAAAGATCTCTATCAGTTCCTGATTTAGTGGAGAGTTAAAGATTTCTATCAGTTCCTGATTTAGTGGAGAGTTAAAGATCTCTATCAGTTCCTGATTTAGTGGAGAGTTAAAGATCTCTATCAGTTCCTGATTTAGTGGAGAGTTAAAGATCTCTATCAGTTCCTGATTTAGTGGAGAGTTAAAGATTTCTATCAGTTCCTGATTTAGTGGAGAGTTAAAGATCTCTATCAGTTCCTGATTTAGTGGAGAGTTAAAGATTTCTATCAGTTCCTGATTTAGTGGAGAGTTAAAGATCTCTATCAGTTCCTGATTTAGTGGAGAGTTAAAGATTTCTATCAGTTCCTGATTTAGTGGAGAGTTAAAGATCTCTATCAGTTCCTGATTTAGTGGAGAGTTAAAGATCTCTATCAGTTCCTGATTTAGTGGAGAGTTAAAGATCTCTATCAGTTCCTGATTTAGTGGAGAGTTAAAGATCTCTATCAGTTCCTGATTTAGTGGAGAGTTAAAGATCTCTATCAGTTCCTGATTTAGTGGAGAGTTAAAGATTTCTATCAGTTCCTGATTTAGTGGAGAGTTAAAGATCTCTATCAGTTCCTGATTTAGTGGAGAGTTAAAGATCTCTATCAGTTCCTGATTTAGTGGAGAGTTAAAGATTTCTATCAGTTCCTGATTTAGTGGAGAGTTAAAGATCTCTATCAGTTCCTGATTTAGTGGAGAGTTAAAGATTTCTATCAGTTCCTGATTTAGTGGAGAGTTAAAGATCTCTATCAGTTCCTGATTTAGTGGAGAGTTAAAGATTTCTATCAGTTCCTGATTTAGTGGAGAGTTAAAGATTTCTATCAGTTCCTGATTTAGTGGAGAGTTAAAGATCTCTATCAGTTCCTGATTTAGTGGAGAGTTAAAGATCTCTATCAGTTCCTGATTTAGTGGAGAGTTAAAGATCTCTATCAGTTCCTGATTTAGTGGAGAGTTAAAGATTTCTATCAGTTCCTGATTTAGTGGAGAGTTAAAGATCTCTATCAGTTCCTGATTTAGTGGAGAGTTAAAGATCTCTATCAGTTCCTGATTTAGTGGAGAGTTAAAGATCTCTATCAGTTCCTGATTTAGTGGAGAGTTAAAGATCTCTATCAGTTCCTGATTTAGTGGAGAGTTAAAGATTTCTATCAGTTCCTGATTTAGTGGAGAGTTAAAGATCTCTATCAGTTCCTGATTTAGTGGAGAGTTAAAGATCTCTATCAGTTCCTGATTTAGTGGAGAGTTAAAGATCTCTATCAGTTCCTGATTTAGTGGAGAGTTAAAGATCTCTATCAGTTCCTGATTTAGTGGAGAGTTAAAGATCTCTATCAGTTCCTGATTTAGTGGAGAGTTAAAGATCTCTATCAGTTCCTGATTTAGTGGAGAGTTAAAGATCTCTATCAGTTCCTGATTTAGTGGAGAGTTAAAGATCTCTATCAGTTCCTGATTTAGTGGAGAGTTAAAGATCTCTATCAGTTCCTGATTTAGTGGAGAGTTAAAGATTTCTATCAGTTCCTGATTTAGTGGAGAGTTAAAGATCTCTATCAGTTCCTGATTTAGTGGAGAGTTAAAGATCTCTATCAGTTCCTGATTTAGTGGAGAGTTAAAGATCTCTATCAGTTCCTGATTTAGTGGAGAGTTAAAGATCTCTATCAGTTCCTGATTTAGTGGAGAGTTAAAGATCTCTATCAGTTCCTGATTTAGTGGAGAGTTAAAGATCTCTATCAGTTCCTGATTTAGTGGAGAGTTAAAGATCTCTATCAGTTCCTGATTTAGTGGAGAGTTAAAGATCTCTATCAGTTCCTGATTTAGTGGAGAGTTAAAGATTTCTATCAGTTCCTGATTTAGTGGAGAGTTAAAGATCTCTATCAGTTCCTGATTTAGTGGAGAGTTAAAGATTTCTATCAGTTCCTGATTTAGTGGAGAGTTAAAGATCTCTATCAGTTCCTGATTTAGTGGAGAGTTAAAGATCTCTATCAGTTCCTGATTTAGTGGAGAGTTAAAGATCTCTATCAGTTCCTGATTTAGTGGAGAGTTAAAGATCTCTATCAGTTCCTGATTTAGTGGAGAGTTAAAGATCTCTATCAGTTCCTGATTTAGTGGAGAGTTAAAGATCTCTATCAGTTCCTGATTTAGTGGAGAGTTAAAGATCTCTATCAGTTCCTGATTTAGTGGAGAGTTAAAGATCTCTATCAGTTCCTGATTTAGTGGAGAGTTAAAGATCTCTATCAGTTCCTGATTTAGTGGAGAGTTAAAGATCTCTATCAGTTCCTGATTTAGTGGAGAGTTAAAGATCTCTATCAGTTCCTGATTTAGTGGAGAGTTAAAGATCTCTATCAGTTCCTGATTTAGTGGAGAGTTAAAGATCTCTATCAGTTCCTGATTTAGTGGAGAGTTAAAGATCTCTATCAGTTCCTGATTTAGTGGAGAGTTAAAGATCTCTATCAGTTCCTGATTTAGTGGAGAGTTAAAGATCTCTATCAGTTCCTGATTTAGTGGAGAGTTAAAGATTTCTATCAGTTCCTGATTTAGTGGAGAGTTAAAGATCTCTATCAGTTCCTGATTTAGTGGAGAGTTAAAGATTTCTATCAGTTCCTGATTTAGTGGAGAGTTAAAGATTTCTATCAGTTCCTGATTTAGTGGAGAGTTAAAGATCTCTATCAGTTCCTGATTTAGTGGAGAGTTAAAGATCTCTATCAGTTCCTGATTTAGTGGAGAGTTAAAGATCTCTATCAGTTCCTGATTTAGTGGAGAGTTAAAGATCTCTATCAGTTCCTGATTTAGTGGAGAGTTAAAGATCTCTATCAGTTCCTGATTTAGTGGAGAGTTAAAGATCTCTATCAGTTCCTGATTTAGTGGAGAGTTAAAGATTTCTATCAGTTCCTGATTTAGTGGAGAGTTAAAGATCTCTATCAGTTCCTGATTTAGTGGAGAGTTAAAGATCTCTATCAGTTCCTGATTTAGTGGAGAGTTAAAGATCTCTATCAGTTCCTGATTTAGTGGAGAGTTAAAGATTTCTATCAGTTCCTGATTTAGTGGAGAGTTAAAGATCTCTATCAGTTCCTGATTTAGTGGAGAGTTAAAGATTTCTATCAGTTCCTGATTTAGTGGAGAGTTAAAGATCTCTATCAGTTCCTGATTTAGTGGAGAGTTAAAGATTTCTATCAGTTCCTGATTTAGTGGAGAGTTAAAGATCTCTATCAGTTCCTGATTTAGTGGAGAGTTAAAGATCTCTATCAGTTCCTGATTTAGTGGAGAGTTAAAGATCTCTATCAGTTCCTGATTTAGTGGAGAGTTAAAGATCTCTATCAGTTCCTGATTTAGTGGAGAGTTAAAGATCTCTATCAGTTCCTGATTTAGTGGAGAGTTAAAGATCTCTATCAGTTCCTGATTTAGTGGAGAGTTAAAGATCTCTATCAGTTCCTGATTTAGTGGAGAGTTAAAGATTTCTATCAGTTCCTGATTTAGTGGAGAGTTAAAGATCTCTATCAGTTCCTGATTTAGTGGAGAGTTAAAGATTTCTATCAGTTCCTGATTTATTGGAGAGTTAAAGATTTCTATCAGTTCCTGATTTAGTGCAGAGTTAAAGATTTCCTATCAGTTCCTGATTTAGTGGAGAGTTAAAGATTTCTATCAGTTCCTGATTTATTGGAGAGTTAAAGATCTCTATCAGTTCCTGATTTAGTGCAGAGTTAAAGATTTCTATCAGTTCCTGATTTATTGGAGAGTTAAAGATTTCTATCAGTTCCTGATTTAGTGCAGAGTTAAAGATCTCTATCAGTTCCTGATTTAGTGGAGAGTTAAAGATTTCTATCAGTTCCTGATTTAGTGCAGAGTTAAAGATTTCTATCAGTTCCTGATTTAGTGCAGAGTTAAAGATTTCTATCAGTTCCTGATTTAGTGCAGAGTTAAAGATTTCTATCAGTTCCTGATTTAGTGGCAGAGTTAAAGATTTCTATCAGTTCCTGATTTAGTGGCAGAGTTAAAGATTTCTATCAGTTCCTGATTTAGTGCAGAGTTAAAGATTTCTATCAGTTCCTGATTTAGTGGAGAGTTAAAGATTTCTATCAGTTCCTGATTTAGTGGAGAGTTAAAGATTTCTATCAGTTCCTGATTTAGTGGAGAGTTAAAGATTCTATCAGTTCCTGATTTAGTGGAGAGTTAAAGATTTCTATCAGTTCCTGATTTAGTGCAGAGTTAAAGATTTCTATCAGTTCCTGATTTAGTGCAGAGTTAAAGATTTCTATCAGTTCCTGATTTAGTGGAGAGTTAAAGATTTCTATCAGTTCCTGATTTATTGGAGAGTTAAAGATTTCTATCAGTTCCTGATTTAGTGCAGAGTTAAAGATTTCTATCAGTTCCTGATTTAGTGGCAGAGTTAAAGATTTCTATCAGTTCCTGATTTAGTGGAGAGTTAAAGATCTCTATCAGTTCCTGATTTATTGGAGAGTTA